>NC_041399.2:168645735-168665735 GCF_900747795.2 Erpetoichthys calabaricus | reverse complement strand
TACTTTCTGTGTCTCTGCAACATGCTTTATAACATAAGTTATCTTGGAGTACAGAAGCTGCTGATGTCAGTTAAGAGGAGACAGATGATGTGGTTTGGCCACCTAGTAAGAACAGCCTCTAGTTAGGTCCCATAAAGGGCACATATTGTATCCTCAGGTAGACAAAAAAACATGTGTTGAAAGAAAAGGAGACCATAATAGAGACTCATGCTGAAGATAAGGAAACCTGGTGTATGTTTCTTGGTCACCATGTCACTGTACTATGTAAACTAATAATGGTAACAACTTTTACAAAATGTATTTTTATGCTGTTTTCTTTTACAAAAAATGTTTTACTGATCAAAATGTTTGCTAGATTAATTTTTGTTTTTACTTTTTGTATTTTTACTTTCTCCACATAGGACATCCATTTATACTATAGTACAGGGAAAGACAGACAGGCAGAATTTTATTGGTCCTGAGGGGGATAATTTACTTTTTACAGAGCCTCAGTAAATACATAACTAAAAAAAAAATATACACCAGAATGACAAAAAGAGAATAAAAAGTGATCTGGCAATTATAATTACAGTGTGGCATTATGCAGGCATACTGCCATAGGTATGAAGAAGTATTTGTTAGGACTTCTATTTGAAGCAGACAAATTGATGGGGTTATCCAGAGAATAGACAGACCAGCGAGAGCTGGTAATTAGAGGCAGTAATGTCAAAATGCCAAAAACCAAACTAAAGATAGTGAAATATCAGAACTGTGCAGATTATGCTAAGTAATGCTGCTTACACATTGCCAAGACATTCATAATGGGATTATGAATAGCATTGAACCGAAGCAACAGTTAGCAAAATAAAGGGCCTTGGTTTACACTCAATCTGGATTGCACAAGAGATCTTG
Source organism: Erpetoichthys calabaricus (assembly GCF_900747795.2). NCBI lineage: Eukaryota > Metazoa > Chordata > Cladistia > Polypteriformes > Polypteridae > Erpetoichthys > Erpetoichthys calabaricus. The sequence continues at coordinate 168,664,844 of NC_041399.2, read as the reverse complement.
TTAGGACTTAGAATCTATCATTAATTGTTTTTTGTTTGAAGAACTAAATATGTTACAGAGCATTTGCTTTCAAAACCTAGTGCCAATGAAGGAAATGCAAAAAACCTTGATAAACTGTACACCATAACTGCCGAAGGCAGGACAGACAGTATATATAATACACTCAGACAAGATTACAGCAGGATATCTGTTATGTCCAGAAGGGTGGTGTTTAAAAAGTCTCACAAAAGGATGCTGGAATGGTAGTATTATTATGTACATTGTCTAAATCACCAGCTTCACCTTGTTATGGACTTACAACTGAAAAAAAATTTGTTTTGTGTGTTTTAAATGTTTTGTCCAATTTATTCAAGAAGCCTTTATTTCTGTACATTACAATGCGAAGGCCAGAAGGAGTTGTATTGCATTTTTGTGGACCTGGAGAAAGCATATGACAGGGTGCCTCGAGAGGAGCTGTGGTATTGTATGAGGGAGTGGCAGAGAAGTATGTAAGAGTTGTACAGGATATGTACATGGGAAGTGTGACAGTGGTGAGGTCTGCAGTAGGAGTGACGGATGAATTCAAGGCAGACGTGGGATTACATTAGGGATTGGCTCTGAGCCCTTTCTTATTTGCAATGGTGAGTGACAGATTGACAGACGAGATTAGACAGGAGTCCCCGTGGAGTATGATGTTTGCCGATGACATTGTGATCTGTAGCGATAGTAGGGAGCAGGTTGAGGAGACCCTGGAGAGGTGGAGATATGCTCTGGAGAGGAGAGGAATGAAGGTCAGTAGGAACAAAACAGAATACATGAGAGGGAGGTTAGTGGAATGGTGAGGATGCAGGGAGTAGAGTTGGCGAAAGTGGATGAGTTTAAATACTTGGGTAATTTAAATACAGAGTAATAGAGATTGTGGAAGAGGTGAAAAAGAGAGTGCAGGCAGGGTGGAATGGGTGGAGAAGAGTGTCAGGAGTGATTTGTGACAGACAGGTATCAGCAAGAGTGAAAGAGAAGGTCTACAGGACGGTAGTGAGACCAGCTATGTTATATGGGTTGGAGACGGTGGCACTGACCAGAAAGCAGGAGACAGAGCTGGAGGTAGCAGAGTTAAAGATGCTAAGATTTGCACTGGGTGTGACGAGGATAGATAGGATTAGAAATGAGTACATTAGAGGGTCAGCTCAAGTTGGACAGTTGGGAGACAAAGTGAGAGAGGCGAGATTGTGCTGGTTTGGTCATGTGCAGAGGAAAGACGCTGAGTATATTGGGGAAAGGACGTTAAGGATAGAGCTGCCAGGGAAAGAAAGAAAAGAGGAAGGCCTAAGAGGAGGTGTATGGATGTGGTGAGAGAGGACATGCAGGTGATTGGTGTAACAGAACAAAATGTAGAGGACAGAAAGATATGGAAAAAGATGATCCGCTGTGGTAACCTCTAATGGGAGCAGCCGAAAGAAAAAGAAGAAGACAATGATTTAAACATTTTGTAGAACAAAAATACACAGGTCATAGTATTAGTCATCCTCACATTGTTTAAGGACATCACTTTACTTCTTACTGGGACTGACGTTTGGACAGTTGGCCCTGGTACACAGAGCTGGTACACAAGATGCTTTTGTTACTGAACCCACCTTACAGTTCTTCTTCAGAGAGAAGAGACAGATCTTTTGATGGGCCAGAGACTTGTGTCAAGGGTAACCAGGTGTGTGTATGTGTAAACAAGCTAAACTAAGAATGTTACTGGACATTACCATCAATGCTACCATGACAACTGTGAGACAACAGGAAGCTGGAAGGTTACATGGTTGAAGGAACAGCTGATTCCAAAAACAAAGATAATGCATAGCTACAGAGACTGTATTTCAGCAGAATAGACTCTGTGTTGGGAGAAATTAATACACGCGTCAGTGAACATAGCACCGTGTTGGCAAAGGCGCACAGTGCCCTTGACCCAGAGGATGAGACCTTCCTGGATACAAAAATTGTAAAATCAATTATAGACTTAACTATTATGACCACTGCTGAATCAGTTTATTTTCACAGAACAGATCATTACCACTCAAATGGAATAGGAATCAGGGAAAGTTGACAGTTCAAATACTGCATTTAACACAGCATAACACCCAGGCTTCCATCCCAAGTGTTTTGATGCCATTATATTTCAATGTAACATATGGTGCCATCACCGTCACCTGTGAAAATGTATTTCTGCTTTGAAGAATGTTTTCACACACCACATGTTGTACACTCAAAATGCGCAGCTAATGCAGATGGCCTTTGAGAAGGACCTTAAAAAAATGTAGGAATGAGTGGAAGAAGAGGGTCTTGAGAAGCTTCAATTCCCAGACTTGTCAATTTCAGCTTTTCTAATGGTGAGTTCAATGATTTAACATCTGCATTTGTATTTGTTTTCACCCAGCAATAACATGCATCAACCTTAGTGAAGTTTTACTTTATTGAAAGTGAAGTGTTTTGACAACTAAATACGAAGCGGAGGGTACATTAATGACATTATTTTAGTAAAATTGTTTTATTTATGTTCTTCTGTTGCACTACACAGTATACTGCATTGTATGCGTGAGGCCATGTGCTTATATGTGGCACCTAATGCATGTCTGAACTATACAGCCTCTGTTCAGATTTGGGATTGTCTAGGATCAACATGAACATGTGGCATTGTATTTTGTTGAATTAATTAATATTCACTCTAAGGTATATTTGTTGTAAATTGAAAATACTGTACTATGATATTATTTGTCGTGTAATCAGGAATCATGGTAAATTTTTTATTTAAATAAAGTGTTTTCATTTTAAATTTTAAAAAGTACGCCCCTGTTCTTAACACTTTAAAACAGGATCATTGGGATAGCAATCTTAATGTGAAAAAAAGACTTTCTATTTAGGGAATATATACACTTTGAAGAGGCAAATATTTTATTTTCAGAAAACACACCAGACTGATGCACTGAAGGGAGTAAGTGCTTACAGTATAGCCTCTTTACACTCCCTAGCAGACAAGAGCAGACAGAGGATACTGTGCAAAGTGCTGTCTCCTAAAGCACCCCTGACTATGCACACTATAAAAATGCAAAACAAAGTGAGCCACAGAAAAAATTGACATGATGGTAATAAGAAAAAATATTTATTTGAACAGCTCAGTAATCCAAAAGTGCAAATCCAAAAATGTGGCAAGTTTCATAGATAAAAGTGCTAGAAACAATAACCAAGTCTGAAAGCAGTATTCATAGAACAGGCAGATATAGTGGAGAAGAATGAAAATGAAATAAATCCCTTGCCAAACTTGATATCCCAAAACAAAGGGGGGCCCAAGAAGACACAAACCATTATCAAGGGAAACTGTAGACAGGCTTTTACAAAATTATGAAACACAGTGCTTGTGCAAAAGTTAACTCAATTTATATTATGAAACTGCAGCACAATATGCACTGCTCACCAACAGACATAGATGGGGTGCAGGTAGGAGCTCTAGTCTGGTATTAGGAAGGACCAGGGTCGGAGCACAGATGCATTCATAACACTTAACAAATAAAACAAAAAATACATTTATTTGGGTGATGATCCTTTTCAGGCCATTTCAAATTTTAAGTTTTTCTTCATCTTGACTTATGATTTTGTTTCTGCCCTTTTTCCTGAGTGCTTCCTGGTTCCTGTGACATCACACTGTGGGTGTGGCCCACACAATAATATGATTAGGTAAGACTATGTAATGTAAGAGGTGCCACATTTAACAAAAGCTATGTTGCAAGCACATAACTCTTAATGTATGCTTTGTTCAGGGAAGGAAAACAAAAATGCTTTGCATCAAAAAAAAAAAAAAAAAATATTTGCTTTGTTTCTCTTTTTTAATTTTTTGTTTTCGGATTAGGGTGACTAAGCAGTTCCTCCAGGAAGTATTTGTTTGTTTTTGGTTTGTCATATATGAATGTCTCCCCTCAAGTGGTAGCTCCTTTGTTAACTGGAATAAGTAAGTAAGTCATTTTGAGTGGAACCATCCACAAGTACAAGTCTGTCTTGGTGAGCTACCCGAGAGGCTTGTAAGTGGCATTTTTATTTTTTGCATTTGTGTCCTACTCCATTTTACACTTTTTTTAGTAAACACAAGTTGCTACTATACATTTGCAATACTTCTCATATTGTTCTTCTTTATTCTGTCTGAGTGTAGCCTGCCTGCATAATCTCTAGGTTTTTTTTCCAGCATGTCACTTTGATCCCATAGTGGCTGTTTAGTTTAAAAATTTGAGGTTCTGATCTGGTCCGTTTTTGAAATTTAGTTTTTATCCTAGTTAGACCCTTGATTTGCCTGAGATTTGTTTGTGTGGTTTCCTATTAATTACCCTAGTTTTGTTTTCTGTGTTCCCATCTATTAGTTAATGTCTCAAAGTAATTATGTATACAATCTAGTGATCCAATAAAGATGTAATTGTTGATTGCCCAGCTGTATATTAACAGGTAGTATGTTTAAACAGAAGTGAGATTAGAAGGAAATATACAGTACAAACCCAAAGTGTAAGTATGATCTGTCTTGTGATTTCTCTGGAGTTTCAAATTAAATCTCTGTATATGAGTAATTGTTTTGCTTTAGACAAACAGGTATTGATCTATAGTAATTGCTGTAAATATTTGTGAGACAACATTTAAAATCATTCTGCAAATTTAAAGTAAACTGTTTTTACTAGGCACCACGCACAATGAAAAGCAAAATCATGATCCAACCAGCCACAAAAAGTCTTATATGCCCTAATTAATCCCATCTGTTTATTAAAAACTTAAAATTAGGTAAAAAGAAGAAAAAACAAAAAATGCTAAATAATTAGAGAAGAAATTAGCTACTAAATATACAATAAAACCTAAAAATCTAGTGGAAATAAACAAAGAGAAAATATGGAAAGACAATAACACTAGCAAACAAAAGGAAAAGCTTAAGATCTCTAAGTAGAAAAACAAGAACAGGAAAATGAAAATAAACTTGGAGGTTAAGAACAAAATTTAAAAACATACACCAAAAATTAGAATTCAAACAACCGAACATAATCCAAAATAATTATCTCAATAATAGAACCAAAAGATCAAACAGTCAGAGAGCAAAGCCTTAAGGAAACTTCAGACCTGAAATCAGGCAATGGCAATGCCTCAGCAAAGAACCTAAGTTGCACTCCTCTCTTTTATTTGCCTTTATGTTGTATCATCTTTGTAAGAGAGAGATGCAATTTTTTTTATGTGAGAGGGCCGGGAAATAAGCATAGTCAAATGACATGCACAAGTCATAACCAGGAAGACTAATAGCGCTGCCATCAAAGCCTACACAATAACCAAAAGATGAAGTCTTGAAACCAGGCAAAATGTCAAGAAACTACATAAATCTTAACTAGAATTGGTGACCAAATGGGAAATTTATACATATCTTGGATAATTATTGGATGCGCACACCAACCTTTATAGATAGATAGATAGATAGATAATAAAGTATCTATCTATCTATCTATCTATCTATCTATCTATCTATCTATCTATCTATCTATCTATCTATCTATCTATCTATCTATAAAGGTTGGTGTGCGCATCCAATAATTATCCAAGATATGTATAAATTTCCCATTTGGTCACCAATTACAGTCTTCTGATGATGTCACACGCAGTGCATCCCTGGCTCCTTCTGGAAGGGTTATCATGACAACAACCAATGTGAAAGTACACAAAATGGTGGCACCCACACTAAAACAAAATAGTAACATTACATAAAATTTCAAGTCTTTACAGAAACCTTCTAGGTCAAAACAAATGCTACAGTTGAATTAGGTAAGAAGACTCCTTACTGGATGTAAAATGGCTTCAGAATAATTATAAAAATCACCAGACCACAGACAGGTGACTGCACTAGATTTTCAGTAGTACTAGGAGCTCCCATTTCTTTTGGTTGTAGAAAGTAAAACAGTTAACAGCTGAAAAGAACATAATTATGAAGCTAAAAAGAAAAGAATAGAAAAAAAGGTATAGTCAGTGTTAGGGCACTTGTAAAAATATGACAATCAACTTTACATTAGCATTATGTATCACATAAAACACTGCGCAAAAATAAAACACAAATGTTTAGGTACACATACCCATTGAAATGAACACTGCCAAAGAGCTACAGTACATAAACATTGTAATAGGAGTCATGCAACAGATGATGTAGTTAGTTGTCATTGTAGAAAAAGAATATAAAAATTCTTGATAAAAACTTTTGTAAAAAAAAAAAAAAAAAAAAAAAGAAACTTTTGGCAGGTTCATGACCCAGATAAATAAGCAGAGTTCAGATAATCTTTGCCAACTAGCTGGCCTTCCTTTCTTGGGCAGTTTATTGTATGTCATATGCTGGACTCCATAACTGTAGTATAATCATATGTTGGGTGGGTACTGAGTATGTTACACTAAATACTAAAGGTTCTTAACCGCTTTTACATCTCTTACTGTGATCATATGGCACCAACACAATCTCAAAGCACAGGAGTGTATGTACCCTTTGGCAAATGTGGCACAGTTGGCTTGATCATTCAGATCTTTTGGAAAGTCAAAATATTGTAAGGTGTCTAAACTCTTTTGGGACCACCACCACAAACCCAACGGGACGACACTGAGGCTGCCACAGTTTTTAATATGCATAAGTGATCTGTACTAAGATGGTTAAGTTAGCATATTTAATCTAACTAAATGTAAAGTAATATTTGAATACACAAGAGGAGGTCTGAGACTTGAAAGTACACTTTATGAGAAGGACCTAGAAGTCACAGTGAACTCATCACTATCTACACCCTGACAGTGTGCAGAATTATTCAAGAAAGGTAATAGGATGTTAGGTTATATATTACAATGCATGGAATATATGTCAAGAGATGTTATGCTTAAGTTATATATACTAGTGAGGCCTTACCTGGAGTACTATGTGCAGTTTTGGTCTCCATATTACAAAAAGACATAGTAACACGAGTGAAGGTCCACAGAAGAGTGACTAGGCTGTTTCTGAAACTAAGAGGTATGAGCTACAAGGAGAAGCTGAAGGAATTGGCCCACTTCAGAGATTAATAGGTGACATAATTGAAGTGTTTAAAATTGCAAAAAGAATTAGTATGGTGGATGCCTTTTATTACTTTAACATAAATTCTATAATGGGGACATGGTTGGAAACTTGTTAAGGACAGATTTTGCACAAATGTTAGAAAATTTTTCTTCATTCATGTAAAGATCCATAGACACATGGAAAAAAATACCAAGTACTGTGGTAGAGAGTAGGAGTTTAGGTATCTTGAAGTCTCAACTTGATGTAATTGTGGACAATCTAGGTGAATAGGGCGGATGAGCTTATTGGGCTGAATGGCCTGTTCTCGTAAAGAATTTTTTTTTCTTGTCTTTCTAATTATAATGAAATTAGAAAAACTGAAGCTTTTTATTTGGGACATGGATGTTTTTTCAGTTTTTTTGAATACCCTTTTGTCCCCAACAATTCTGAAATAAAGCTAAATAAATAAAATACTGAAAAGCAGCATGCTTATAAAACAGTTAAACATTTTTTTCTAACTTGATTTACTAGTATTAAGCAATTACTGTTACATTACTGGTTTTTTATCAGATGTTTTATTTTTATTGATTTCTTAACCTGTTTATTGAGTACACTGTTGTGTGGATCTGAAGTCTATGCTATGCCATCAGTCACAAAGCAGCAAATTAAACTGGGCTAAAACACGCACATAAACATTAAATTGTCAAGATCCCATTTATATTCATCCAGGTAAAACACCTTGTTGACAGTAATCATGCCAGAATTGAACACTGGAGCCTGAAACAATGAAGCAGCACTTCTCGCTGCCGTGCCACAGTACCATCCACTATATAACGTAATAAACAAATGCAAGTAATGGGTTTCATTGATGACCACTACTTCCATATGAGATATTTGTTTACGCACTTAACAATTTGATTTCAGTATTAGTTTAGCTTTTCTACAATATTGTTTTCATGTGGGAATCTTATCCACAGTGAAGTAATATATTTACTTTTCTTCATATTCATTTGTAAATGAGTGACCTCAGTGCCTCAGAGTAATGCAAATGCAAACAAATACATTGTCTTTACAAGCTTGATCTGTTTGAGTTTGCATTTCCTCCCATGTGATCAACTTTAAACAGGTGATACAAGCATGAGCTCATTTCTGATTACCTAACTATCATATGATGGTACAAATGATAATGATGTCAGCAAATGGGAACATATCCAAATACACTAAAGCAAAATACAATTAATGTTAAAAAGACAAATCCTCTTTCTCAACTGGTCTACTCTATAACAAAGTCAGCACCTTCCATAAATAAAATTATATAAAGTAGATGTTTTTCTTCACCCTCTTGGCTATAAAAACTTAAGGCTTGTTTATCTTATTCTCTGTTTAAAATAACATAAATATGTGCAAAAAAGGATATGCATAAAATAGCAAGTAACAGTAACAGCTTGTGACATATATAGTATATTGTTGAGAGATAATAAACTCACTGTCACACTATATAGTCATACCTTGCATCTCAGAAACCCACCCAGGCAGATTATTCACTGCATTGCATACCAATTGTTGTATACATAGGAGCACTGAGAATTTATATATGTAGCACACACAACTCACGCACAAGATTGGGATAATTAAAGAAGGCAGCACAAGCAAAATGAAGTAAGACAAATATTGTCCTCCCAATCTACAATATTTCCATTTGTCTATTTACTGTACATCTGAAATTTTTTATTAATTCTTCAGACACTGTTTCCATTGTTATTAGAGAACCTATCCCTTTTCACAATATGACTTCAAACTAACTATCTCATGCTGGAGCACCTTTTTGCTTTTTCAATTTCAGGGCTCCAGACACAGCAACACCCATCTCATTTTATGTAGCTAACATACATGAATAGTGTTGTAAATTCTGCTACTGCCAGATACTGCAGTAAAGAGCAAACATTTGGAAATTAGGTCCCCTGGCTCCTAAATGTCTTGGGAAAATCCTTCATCATACTTCCCTCCACCAGGGGTGCCAAATTCAAGTTTGAGCCTGAGCTCTACTCCTTATCTCTCTGGTCACATGCTACTGGTTTATGGACCCACCTATGTTGTTCTTTTGTTAGACATTAACTTTTGAAGTAATCAAGTGATATGAAAGTATGGATAAACGAAAAGGTAGGACTCCTGCTAAACTGGACTAGATCTCTGTGCTATTTGCAGTACCATCAAGTTCTAAGTGTAAATTTTGTGGTCAGGGCTATACACTGATGAAGTAAATAAGAAGGTATTGTTTGTAAAGCTTCAACCTTACAGTAATTCTGGTTTAGCCTGTTTTGAACTTGGCCTTTTGTACTCTAAGAACAATAATATTTGTTTATGTACCAGATTTTCATACAATAATGTAGCTCAAAGTGCTTTACAATAATAATAGATACATCACAAAGAGCTACAGTACATAAACAAAAGTAAAAAACTAAACAAATTATTAATAAAAGGCTGGGCCGTAAATGTCCAGCTTAATAAAAAATAATCTATGATCAAATGGACAGGAGGAGAGCAAAATTAGACATATTAATCAAGTTATTGTAGACTGCTCTTAAGGTCAAGATGTTAATTTTATATATTTTATCTCTCAGCTTGTGAACATAACTGCAATGAGATTAAATTCTTTTTTCTGAATCACAATATGAACTGTAAGTTTAAAACCACATCTCCTTCTGTATGTTTGTACATTTCATGGGAAGAATTTAATAACTATTATACAACAAAAATGAAAAAAAAAAAACTTGAAACAATATAACGATAAATGGTAGCTGATTTCAGGTGCATGCCGATAGGAGGGATTTGGTGACAGTATTTACCCACCAAACCAAGGGTTGGTGCTGTGTTCTAATGCCTTCTCTTCTCCTCCCTCTGTAGAATGAAAGATTGACAGCCACTCCATTGTTGATGTCACTTCTGTTATCTGGCCTCCTGGCCCCGCCCCTTCCTGCCACATGACCATATAATCCGGGAAGCAGCCATCTTGTTTCTAGTTCTGTATTGAACTTGTGTCTGAGAAGATGTTTTCACAATTTTGTGTGTTATGTTTTGTGTTTTGTTCTACAAAACCTTCAGTTATACAGAGTCACCAAAGTGATGCCCCAGTCCTTTATTATTGTTTGTCTCTTCTTTACACTAGGTAAATTCAGATCAAATAGTTCATTTATAAGATGACATATAATTTACCTTTTTTATTCTGTATTATGATATACTGATGTCAGTTGAAATAGACTTTAACTAACTAACTTTTAATATTAAACAACAGGTTAGCTGAAACAGTATACTGGCATAAAAAATGATCACATTTACATGAGTAATTATAAAGTAAAACTTGACAAATGTATAGCCCTTGTCCACATATAATGTTTCTGTTGTGTAGTGTTTTTTAACAATGCTTTTTACATCACAAAATTCAATTTTTGGAAGTAGAAGGAGAAAGGTGGAATAAGTGTGGTCCATAGCTTTTTTTAAATAACAGCTAAAAAAGCTGTTAACCCATCAGTGCTTCACTTCCAGTTTTTGTGAAAAGGGCTATTTGCTTTGCAGTATGGTCTCCAAAAGTAGAGGAAATCCACTGAGAGCCAATGAATGCACCTACACTATCTCTGTCTCTCTCTAGCGGTTTCCTGTCCTGGACAGAGGGATTGCAATACTACACTGTGATCTGGGAGGTCACAATCAGACTTGATGAGAGTCTTCCAGTAACACTTTTAACTTATTTAACTGTTTCTTAAATGGTAGCTTTTGTGAGCTTCCTTCATCACAACACATTTCTTGACAAATCATGATTTACTAATAATACAAACCTGTAATCTTGAACATACTTACTGAATGCAAATATGAAATGTAGTGCTTTGTCCACATTAGATTTAAGAGTGGTGATAAGACACAGCCCTGTTGATCATGCCTATTCAGAGTAAGTGGCTTAGAGATGTATTGCCTCTCAACTTCAATACGTTCTTCCTGTCAGAAAGTAAATCCACTTGCCAATTACACAAGGAATGATTGAAACACAGTGTATCAAACAGCATGAGAGGGATAATTATGGTAAAACCAGAGCTGGAATCAATAAAGAGGAACTGAACATATAGGCTGATTGACTTGATAGTTGAAGAATGTCTGTAAATCCCAGGGATGGTGCTTTCTCCACTGATCTAGTTGCCGTGTAGGTACTGTGGTACACATCAAAGTGCATGTAAGACACAAATCGTTTAAAATGCGTATGATCACAGATAGTAAGGAAACTGTTCCTTAGTCATTGAGGCAGCATGCAGTGGATATCTTTGGAAGAGGAATCTGAAAGCAGTTTGGAACTTTTAACCATTTCAGTGAGATATTTGAAATAAAAAACCTAAGTGACTGTTTTAAAACAAGATCGGGTTCAGAAGTTTTCCTGCTCTTCTGTATGTTGACAAGCCAACTTTCATCATATTCCTGCACAATATAGCATGGCTGAAGTCATAACTCTGTTTAACATTCAGTTTTATCAATATTTTATTCACTGAGCAATTAAGCAAACCAATCGGAGTTATGATCTAAGTAACACAGATAAATATGCTAACATGAATTAGGGCATATGGATAATACAAATAGAAGAACGCAAAATAAGGAATTTTGTCTTCTATTACACAAAGATTTAAAGAAAAAATCTGCACATATCTTTAAAACCTTAGTATTACCAGAGTGGGCAAAGCAAATTTATGTGTGATTAACCTTTAAAAATTATTATTTTTCAAGAAATGTTTGATCTGGGTTTTCAGTAGATGAAAGAAAACCTATAAATGTCAAACTTCCTGGACTGACCGCTCATGTCAGTAACTGATGCTGTACAACAGCCAGGATGAAAATGAAAGATAACCTTTTTACCTGATATAAACAGTTTAAACAATGCCATCTGGGGGTCTAGCTTGCAGCTTTATAGAAGATGAGTCTTTTGACATTTGTGCTAGCTCATCCAAGAGCAAGTGATGAGAACCACTGGTCCTTGAAGGGCATATGGACAAACAGTGGAAAGGAAAATAAGACCTACTGTACATTCAGCTTAGTGTGTTAACAAGCATTGAATAGGTGGATGTTCACTTACTCTTAGATTTGTACATGTTACATGTTTTTAATATTGAACACAGTAAGAATGATTTACAATTGTGTAACTATTAATGTTAGTTGTCATTTTATGTGTTTTCTCATAGTTCACATTTCACACACATTTCATGTATATAACTGTCCAAAATGTTTTCAGTCTGTCAGGTCTTGTCTTAATGACCAAACCCTTATTGATATTATTATAAAGGAAAAAAGTATTTTAAAATTATTTTATATTAGGTTCTGCATAAAATGTGGTTTTTATTGAAAACTACTTAGTATAGGAAATATGAAAATCTAAAAATAATGAAGTATAATATAAAAGATGTTTTATATTTCATCACTTTTCATTTTACAATAATTCAGTCTAAACAACAAAAACAAAATTGTCAAAAATAAAAATGTTTATTTGAAAAGTTTAGTTCAGGTTTTTGGCCACCTCCAATTATTGGATGCAATGGAAAAGTTAATTTTTGAACAAAATCATGAGAGGGGTAATTTTTGGAATAACAGGGCCATTTACCTTTTTTAAAAAAAGAATAGTTGGTGTTTTAAAACCATCAAGCCAGTGTATTTTGTATATTCATTTTTACATTAGAAAAATGTGTAATAAAATTGTAAAAATGCTCATTTATCTTATTTCTGAACCATCACTACTTAATTTACGGTTACCAAGGTCAGAGCTTATCCTGGCAACATAAGATTCAAGAAAAAAGAGAACTAAACCTGGATAGGGCATCAGTCCATCAAATGACATATCCACACATTCCTTCATAGTGGTTTGGATTTGAACCATGTTAGGGAAGCTCTTGGCACAGTGTGATTGAATGTGGAGGTGTGTGTGACAGTGCCCATAACAGACTAGTGTTACTTTGTGAATTATGCCAAAAAGATTGGCTCAATCTTCCTGTTAGAGTAAAATAGAGTGTTTTAGGGTTCGGTAAGTTAGCTGATAGGTAGGTTGTTTCATCCACTCCCTTTTTAACAACTGTTAAAGTTTCCAGTTCATCTTACATTTAGGCAGAACAGAACCAAGGAGGAAATGCTGCCAGGTATACAGTTTTCTCAACCTGTTAAGCTATTTTTGATTGATTTCCACAGGGAAAACAAGTTAGAAATGTACGCATGACATAACATGCAGGTGCATTCCGTGAATAAGTTACCTGATATTCAAGACTCAATTGTCACCTTTAAGTGTGAAATATTTTTGTAACAGTGAGTCATACTCAAAAATAATAGAATGGAATCACATATATTAGTAGACAACATTAAATACACACTTTAAGTACTTTTCAAATGTTATGTATTTAAAAATGAAGCTTAAATAGGGTTGTGGTGGCTCAATAGCTGTCATAGACAGCAGATTCCAATTCAAGGTGCAAAAATTGAAAATGATGTATTTTATTGGTAGAGGGTGTGACTGCATGCAGGAATGACAGGTCATTCAAACAGCTAAAGAAAGTTTGGGACGCTAACGAGGTCATTCCTTTTATTGTCCACAGACAAGCGAAAAGTAAAGAAAAAGAAATAATACTCTACAGCAGGCATTCCGTATACTGGAAATAACAAACAAGGATTTTGCAATGCAGTTGTCTGCAACGGAGCTCCGTCTGGCAATTGCTGAGGCCAGTAAATGATGCCACCTTCCCGGATGACTGGGACTTTACGGTGGTTGGACTGAAAGAGGCGGGCTTAATTGCCATCTCCAGGCAGCTTCTCGGCGCTGTGGGGAATGAAAGAGAATACAGGGTTAGCGACAGCTCCCTCTCTCGTCTCAGTGGGTTACTACGTACCTCAACTGAGCCTGTGAGAAGGTCTTCTAACGCACATGTGTGACAAAGGTATGTGACTTAGTGTTGTTTTATTTTCTTAAACATAATATTTTTGAAAGTATATCCAATAGTAGTACTGAACAATTACCAAATGAAAAAGAACTTTTAACACCTGTACTAATCAATACATACGAGCATAAAGTATGAATATTACCCTATGAAAAAAGAAAAGCAACTGAAGTAAGTTCCCCATGTAGCTATTAATATTACTAAAAACCCAGAAATTCAAAAAATTATATAAATAACAACTGAGAAAGGAACTGACTGATTATATAACATGAATGAAAAAGGTGACATTTATCTTCTAGTCTGAAGATACACAGAAGCAAAAGTGACTTTATGGGCACTGAAACCGTAACCCATGCTCAGTCTGTTGTACATTCTACCATTAAGTAATTCTTTCTTGCTGTGCCATTGTTATTGGGGGCGCCATTGAAACTGTATACCACATCATGGTCCCTGCAACTCTGATCTTATACCCGTATAAAAACTGTAGCTCCCTTTGTAAACCCATGCTGTGTTTATATCACTTAGGAGAACTGCATTTTTCTCATGTAATTATTTCAACCACCATTTAGGTGTAGGTTGATAGTGTTAGTTCTTTACAATAATAATCTGCAGGTAATATTAGCTCAGACAATTTTAGTGTTATTTATGCTTAAGTAATTGCTTATCTCTTCCATTCATTTCTAGAGAAGTAGCATTTTCTGTGTACTTGTATGGTTAATTTACCTACAACAGCAGGAGAAGCACCATGCTGTATGAGTTGCAGACACATTTGTTCCCTCTCTGGTGTCTGACTCACTTGCATTGGTGTGTTCCGGCAGCTGTCAGATGAGTAAAAGAGGAAAATATACAAAATATTTAAGCTGATATAACTGCTCTCAAGTTAAATTTGAAAAAGTAAACAAGTTCACAGTTGAATTCCCACTGAATGTTTTGCTGTTTTAAGGCAGATGAATTTGCAGGTTCAACCATGCTTCTCAATAAGTTATTTTAAAAATTCAAAACTTTGTACAGCACTTTGTAGTTTGTTTGAGAAATCTCGACAAAAGTTGAACTGTCTTAACAAATTTCTTTGAAGAATAAGTATGCCATATTTCAACAAAATTAGTCCTGGCAAACACTGAGTGGTTTTATGCGTACAGACAGAATGACATGGCAATCGCAGTAGGTACTTCTCACATTACATGTGAGTGCACCTAAAAAGGCTTTTTCAGGTTCCATTTTTTTCATTCTTTTGATAAAACAATAATGTGTTTTGGGCAATTTTGAAAAGTAAAAATAACATTGCTACTGACATAATAAGTTCAGTTTTCATAATCTTATGCATTTTAGGGTAGAAATTGCAAGAAAAGAATACAAAAGACCCACCTAATCACTGAACTTGGTTGGAGGAGTTTGAATCTACTTAGGCAGGCCACAAACACCTATACCTAGATACTAGATTCTGAGTATAATGTCCCATGATTAATATTAAATCGTTTTTATAATATATACTATAAAACTTTGTTTGCCCTTTTAAATGCATTTAGGCAGTGCTAGAAGGGTAATATTGTTGTATTAACATAATTCTTAGTTATTTGCAGAACTATATATTTGTAGGTCAGTTTCACCCATCACGTATTTGTAATTGAGGCTGTTAAGGTGTAATCATTGAGTAATTCTATGTAAAAATTAATTGAATTGAATTAATTTGTTCACTTCTAACCAGCTTGTGGCACTTCATATTTGCCAGTGTTAATGTGTATTTTCCAAGGGTTTGCACAGTTTTTAAAATGGCTCAGTTTTCTGAAATTTTTTTGACTGCTACTCTTAATCATCTGAATATTTCATATATTTTCCCATAGGCTATGTCATTAATTCAAATTAGAAACGCCTTAACACAAATCCCTAAGGGACGTCGCCTGATGACCTCACCCCATAGGACATTTTGTCTTATGTGTACTCATTGACTCCGATTTATTAAAAAAAAAAAAAAAAAAGAGATAAACTTCAATTCATTTCATGAGTTACTGTTTGATGCCAATGGCTTCATGATTAATCATAGGCGTGGAAACATATCGAAAGCTTATGTCATTTACTTTGCTTAGTCAACTAGTCCAGTCACCTATTCAAACAAGTCTAATTTTGTTTGGCAGAATCTTATGGCTGTCATTTAGAATATTATTTTCATCTGAGAAGCGTTCTATTTTTTCTTTCTTTAGCCTGTGAGAAACTATACAATAGCAAACTATTATATCATAAATAGAAAATAACTAGTGAATTAAAATATTAGTTTGTATTTATTTGACAATGACTCTTGTATGAAAAGCCAGTGTTGGATTTTATGTAATCTGTAACACATTAAATATACTGTAAGAAGTCCTAAATTTAATAATTTGAGAATACAAACGTCATTTTTAATTCATATTCTAAATGAAGTAGAATAATAAGAAGTCAGAGTGACAATAATGAAAATATCTCTGTAAAAATACAAGCATGAAATACATTTTTGGTTGGTATGTTTAGGTGGGAAAATATTTTCTCAGTCCCACTGAAGCATATTTTTATGTCTTTACTTCATCTCATTTTTATACTTTCTTTTCAAATTTTTTCCAATCTTATTTTTCTTTGTTCTGCCATAGGTTTCAGTGCCCATTGTTTGCTGCAGGAATAGTCTGTACCTGTCACTTTGACAGCTACTTTATAAAGCCATAATACTCACACTGACATATTTGTAGTAGCACTATGAAATAGTAAGTTATGTTTCTAATTTTAAATCTATTGCAGAATTTCATTCATAAAACAGGGTAAGCAGCACATAGGTCTTGCAAACCATGTAATGTGAGCTTTTGGCAGCTGGCTGTCATTAAAATATGAAAAATCTACAGTACAGACTAATCTCATAGAATCAGCAAACCCTATGTTGATGTTCAGTGTAGTGAAACATAGTCACAAAACCAGAAAAAAGAAAATCAAATGAGGTCATTGCCTTCAAGAAGGAAGGGTAGAAAAATACTCCCTCTTTCACTGAAATGAAAAGTCTAGAAACAATCTGAGATGAGACCGACTGCATAGTGTCTGTACACATTTAAGTCTTGTCATCTCTGCAGACCTAGTAGAGTTGTTTTCCAGTCTGGGTCACCAGTCTGTGCCTAAGTGGAGATCAGAAATAAACGTACTCACCTCAGACATAGCTAATACTTTTGTTTTAATTTTATACATTTTATCTACCTGCAAAAATCAAGTTTTATTACTTTTGTTTAATCATTTATGTACATTATACAAATAAAAAGAAATATTTTGGTATTTACATCTCACAATCTTTATTTGCTTGTATTTAATTAATTAATGCACTACTTTTAATTTTAGCATGGAAACATATATGCTGCATATAGTCTAATCCATTTCAGTTTCTCCTTTTGATGTTTTTAATGTGCATGCAGAAATAAAAATAGGATATTGCTGGTACATACAATGCTTAAAATGAGAAAAAAATCAGACCGTGGAAAAGATGGTCAATAAGTAAATTAAATTGTTGTAAAATATTAGATTGTTTTCTTTCTGGTATAAGAAACAATATGTTCAAATAAAACTTCAGGGATAATTTATTGTCTTTAAAAATCTCATACCAAACGGGATGATGCAGAAGCTACTAGCTGACATTTTAGAATAGCATGTGCTAACCTCTTTCTTTTCACAAACCCCAATTCCACCATTCACACTCCTGAAATAGTGATTTTTATACATACAGTGTGCATATTATTTATTTTTAGTCTATATTTTTGTTTCCTCCTACAATGTATATGACAAGTTGGCACCTATGACAAATAATCTATTTTCAAAACTACCACGTAATAGTAGATGACATTCTATATGCATACCTCATTAATTTGTTATTGTTAATTAAAAGATGTTTGAGTATGCAACAAGAATGCCGACTTTGAATTCACTGTACCAGTAATCCTCTAGATTAACAATTATGCTTTTGAGCATCTCAGTTCCTGTTTTCCATGGAGAATCAGATATTTATGATCACCCACCTTCTGCTGTGTCTATACCAAATTGCCATAAAGTAACTTTACTCAGGTTTGACACATCTAACTACTGTGCATTTGATCACCAACACAGAATTCTTCTGTATATCATGAAAAGCTTTTAGATAACTTACTTATTTATTCCCTAATTTTATTGAATGCTAGACCAAAATCTATACTAATAAAAGGCAAAGCCCTCACTGACTCACTGACTGACTGACTGACTGACTGACTCATCACTAATTCTCCAACTTCCCGTGTAGGTAGAAGTCTGAAATTTGGCAGGCTCATTCCTTACACCTTACTTACAAAAGTTAGGCAGGTTTTATTTCGAAATTCTACGCGTAATGGTCATAACTGGAACCTGTTTGACTGACTCACTCATCACTAATTCTCCAACTTCCTGTGTAGGTAGAAGTCTGAAATTTGGCAGGCTCATTCCTTACAGCTTACTTACAAAAGTTAGGCAGGTTTTATTTCGAAATTCTGCGCGTAATGGTCATAACTGGAACCTGTTTGACTGACTCACTCATCACTAATTCTCCAACTTCCCGTGTAGGTAGAAGTCTGAAATTTGGCAGGCTCATTCCTTACAGCTTACTTACAAAAGTTAGGCAGGTTTCATTTCGAAATTCTACGTGTAATGGTCATAACTGGAACCTGTTTTTTGTCCATATACTCTAATGGAGGAGGCGGGAACGAAGGTAAATGACGTTAATTGTTGACTGTCTTTTCATACTGTGTACTTGTTGAGTGTCTTTTAATACTGTGTAAGCATACATATTAACACATGTGCAATTAAACGTGTGCATTTACGGGGTGATTTCTCAGGCTTAAAAGCTCGCCTTTTATTAAAAAGGTAAATGCAAACTCTTTTCATTCTGAAGGGCACAAACCACGTTACATTTCAGCCGTTAAATGCGCAAAAATGTCAGTACACCAGATAAATAAGCGCAACATATTATCAGTTGTATTGTATGCTTACAATACATACACAAATGTGTTAATCGTTAACTAATATTATGGGATGGTGTTTTTCGACTTGTGCCTTGATTTAAACGATTGCATGTCTTGGTGGGTTTGCGTAGCTTATTGTCAATATCTTTACAC
>NC_041399.2:168543235-168640735 GCF_900747795.2 Erpetoichthys calabaricus | reverse complement strand
TATATATATATATATATATATATGTATGTGTATATATATGTTGATATATGTATATATATGTGGATGTGTATATGTATATATTTATGTATATACAGTATGTTTATGTATATATATGTTTACATAACCTCTTTAACACAGTACTTCTCCGCTGCGAAGCGCGGGTATTTTGCTAGTATATATATATATGTGTGTGTGTGTATATATATATATATATATTATATATATATATATGTGAATATATATATTATATATATATGTGTATATATATATTATATATATATGTGTATATATATATATATATTATATATATATATATATGTGTGTATATATATATTATATATATATATATATGTGTATATATATTATATATATATATATGTATATATATATATATATATATATATATATATATAATATATGTGTATATGTATGTATATATATATATATATGACAGCAACACTCATAACAATGACAACACAATTACATTGACAATCATGTTACGTTATTTTTAAAATGTTTCCTTTACTTTTTCATAACCACTTTAACACACTACTTCTCCGCTGCGAAGCGCGGGTATTTTGCTAGTATATTATATATATATATGTATATATATATATGTGTGTATATATATAAATGTAATGAATTATTATTTATTATTATATAATATGTGTATATATATATATAATATATGTGTATATATATATATATATATACTGTATATATAATACATATATATACATATATATATAATATATGTGTATATGTATGTATATATATATATATATATATATATATATATATATATATATATATATATGATAGCAACACTCATAACAATGACAACACAATTACATTGACAATCATGTTACGTTATTTTTTAAAATGTTTCCTTTACTTTTTCATAACCTCTTTAACACACTACTTCTCCGCTGCGAAGCGCGGGTATTTTGCTAGTTAAAGATAAATCTAAAGTGGCTTATGAGGTATGTCATTGCAAATTGATAGTTGAAGAATAACTCTCCTAACATTCTTCTAAGAGATGCACGTGTTCACCATGTGCGTAGGTCCTTCAAAGCACTGCCTTTCCCAATTTTTTTTCTTATTTATGGAACTTGTATGTCCCTTGCAAAAATGATCACATTCATCTTACCAAAAAGAAATATATCATTCTGTTTTCTTGTTGTTTTATGTGTTATTAGCATGTGATCTTACTGTGATTTAGTGTGTTTTTTATAGACTCATTTCCAATATTGATATCAACAGAATTGAACCATTCTGTTGTGCTCACAGGGGCTTAGACTTGTGTATCTAAAATAATAACAAATTATGACAGGTTCCTAATTGTAGGCAATTTCAATTTTCACATGGATAACCAATGTGACCCAAAAGCAAGAGAATTCATGAACTTATTGCACTCTTTTGATCTTAGTCAGCACATCAGCCAGCCCACACATAAGGGAGGACACAGGCTGTATTTAGTCATTTCAAAAGGAGAAAAAGCTGACATAAGGCAGGTCACTGATATCAGTACTTCGGACCATTTTTGCATATTAATTATGTAGACATACTGATAACTGCAACTAATGAGAAGCGTATTTTTAGAAAATATTATTTTGATGCATCTGCACCTTCAGCGTTTTCTAATATTCTAAAATTATCAGTTAGCAGTATTTCCAATTTTATGAGTAGAAACTTTTTTAAACTAAATAAGGTGAAAGCAGAAATCTTAGAGATTGGCAGACATAGAAATAGCCAGGTACATTACAAACAAACCTGATTCCTTAGGTTTAAACGTCAAGGCGGAGGTAAAGAATTTAGGGGTAATTATTGACTCTGACCCTAAACTTAAATCGCATATTAACCAGATTACTAGGACTGTATTTTTTAACTTAAGGAATATAGCAAAAGATAGACCTCATAACTTTATAAGATGCTAAAAAATTACTTAACTCTTTTGTTTTTAGCCAGCTAGATTACTGTAATGCACTCCTAACAGGACTACCTAATAAAGACATTAATTGGTTGGAATTAGTACAGAATGCATCAGCCAGAATGTTAATTAGAAAAAGGACATTTGAGCATATCTCACCAATTTTAGCATTTTTACTTTGGTTTACGGTGTCTTTCAGAATTGACTTTAAAATACTACTAATGGTTTATAAAGTCTTAAATAATCTTGCTCTGTCCTATATTTTGGAATGCCAGTCCACCTGCACTCCAAGTCATAACCTTAAATCTTTAAATGGAGGTCTGCTTATAATTCAAAGAGCCATGCATAAAAGAAGTGATGATGCAGCCTTTTACTGTTATGCACCTAAAATCTGGAATATGTTACCAATAGAAATTTGCCAGGGTAATACTGTGGAACAGCTAAAAACCCATTATTTTGATTTGATTTTTTTTCGCAAAATTTTAGTTGTACTCCCAATAGACTATATAGGCATAGAATTATCATATTCTTCAGTAATCCACAGTCTTTACTAATCTCTAGTATTCTCTGCTGTCTTTTACAGTTCCCCTGTGGTGGCGATCTGATCAAGGCTCCATTCAGCCACCTATGATGATGGAATGAAGGCAAGTGCCCCAGCTGTCCACAAGACCGACTTTATCGAATCCTCTCATATGAAGCCTAATTGGACTTTTTTTCTGTCCTCTCGGTCATCTGACCTTACCTTTTTTTGTTACTTATTATTTGCTATTATTGCCTAATCTTTATTGTTTTTTTTCATGCAACTTTCTCTTTGACATCTTGTAAAGCACTTTCAGCTACATTGTTTGTATGAAAATGTGCTATATAAATAAATGTTGTTGTTGTTATCTGCCACAAATCTGCCCATGCCTGTATGCTGTCCAAGGTCCTCTGTAATGATAGATAGATAGATAGATAGATAGATAGATAGATAGATAGATAGATAGATAGATTCAACAGATTCTAGATTATTTGCTAATCCACCTACTTTGGTATCCTCCATAAACTTAATTAGCTTGTTACTTATATTCATATCCGAATCTATCTATCTATCTGTATATATATATATATATATTATATTTATGCATATTATATTTATTACATATATATATATGTATGTGTGTGTGTGTGTATGTGTGTGTGTGTGTGTGTGTGTGTGTGTGTATATGTATATACTGTATACTATGAGGGGCCATTCAGGAAGAAAAGATTGGTTCATAAATATATAAATTAGTTCAGATATATATATTGGCTCAGATACATTGGTTTGAATATATACATTGGTTTTAATACATCCGTTCAGATATATATATATATCGGTTCAGATATATACATTGGTTGGCATACATTGGTTTGAATACATCCATTCAGATATATACATTGGTTTAGATACATTGGTTGGGATATATATAAATTGGTTTGCATAGATCCGTTCTGATATATATACATTGGTTGAGATACATTGGTTTGGATATATACATTGGTTTGAATACATCCATTCAGATATATACATTGGTTGAGATATCTATATTGGTTGATATACGTTGGTTAGGATATATATATTGATTTAAATAGATCGGTTTAGATATATACATCCATTCAGATACATCCGTTCAGATATATATATTGGATGAGATACATCCGTTTGGATGTATAGGTCGGTTCAGATATATACATCGGTTGTGATTTACAGGCAGGCACAACGTGGCCACCCAAGTTTAGCATCTCCCTTTCGCGTCAACATTGTTCTCATTAATGTGCATATTTTATACAAATAGCATATACCTGTCAGTCACGTTTTGTTTCATAAGCCGTCTTGGTGCGGGGTCCTCGATTTCAAAGCACTTTTTTTCCTTTCATTATTTGAAACACTCGCACAGATACCCGCCTCCTCGCCCCACCCCGGCTCATTGTACCCGCCTCACTTGCTCCCTCTTGTCCCTCCCATGACAGATTCTTCTCAAAAGCCAAGTTACCGGAAAGCATTGATCTCAACCGCAGTATAGCCCATTTTTTCACCTCATGATACGCTGGTTTATCATTGACTGAAAGCCGCCCGGTGATTTCTGTTATTCTGTATTGGAAGCATTTCATTAAAGGGCGATCTGCTTCAGCAAGGAACTTAGTTCTATTTGCTGGAAGGATGTTATGGAGGAAAACACTGGAGTTGCTCTGTTTCTTTTAAATGTTGATCAGGGATCAGAATGACCAGAATATTCCTGCTTCACAAATAACTGATTTCTAACTGTTTTTATAGTAAAACTGACAAAACCACACACGCACACACACACACTCAAACTCAGAAATCGTGGGTCGCACACACTACTGATTAAGTGTATCTGTCAGGGGTGATCATTTTTTTCACCCCATAAAACGTTAGTTCATCAAAGTTAGAAAGCAACGCAGTGATTTCTATTATTCGTTATTGGCAGCATTTCATTTAAAGAAGATTCACGTCAAGAAGGAGAAAGAGTCTCTTATTTTGACAGGATGATCTTTTTTTAGGTATAAGCACTCACACATACACGTGCTGACACAATGTGGGCCAGTTTACATATTCTCTTCTTAACAGATTTATATATATCCAAACTATTGTATATATATTTGAACTGGTGTATGTATATCTAAACCAATGTATATATATATGAACTGGCATATACAGTATATATCTAAACTAGTCTATCCAAATGGATTTATATATATCTAAACCAATGGATATATGTGTGAACCGGAATATATATATCTAAACCGATCTATCAGAACAGATAGATAGATAGATAGATAGATAGACAGATAGATAGATACTTTATTAATCCCAAGGGGAAATTCACAGATTTATATATATCCGAACTGGTGTATATATATCTAAACCAATTTATATATATCTGAACCGGTCTATCCGAACGGATTTATATATATCCAAATCAGTGTATATATATATCTAAACCAGCAATTTTTAACCTTTTTCATCTCATGGTACAAATAAAGTAATAAGTAAAATTCTGCCGTACCCCAAACAATATTTTTTTTTTCCGATCTAACAAAAAAATAGGCATAATTTTACAAAATAGAATAATAGTTATTACTTACCCTCTTTGCTTCAAATAGGCTTTTTAAAAAACCTTTTTGATATAATTTATGACAGTTTATAAAAAAAAAAGTGCTGAAAATTATAAAGCGCCGTATCTAACGGGAAAAGGTTGTTGTAGGGGTAAGATTGCTGACTCACAGTTAAATGATCACTGGTTTGTGTCCGGGGGGCTTCCTTGCTGTTATTTTATTTATTTATTTATATTTAGAAATTGCTTTGAGTAGTGAGAAAGGCGATATAAAAGCATAAGGAATTACTATTATTATTTCTATTATTATTATATGTGTGAATGCGTGATCAAATTCAGCTGCAGCGTAATAGGGTATAAATAGGAACACTATGTGCTTGCCAATACCACGTTCATTGAAATAATTACACAGCAAGGTGCGCACGCAATACAAACATAATGTGTATATTATTGAAGTAAAGGTTCATATAAATTGATTATATCAAATCATATTTAGTATACAAATTTTTAACAAGGAGGTGAACCTCATCAGAATACATACATATATACACCTATACAGTATATACACATACATATACATATGCATATACATATACACACACACACACACACATACACATATTTATGGAAGCGAAAGTCTGTGATACGGTTTGCATATTAGCAGCTGGAGATCCACAAAGGGAGCAAAAATTAATCACGTATCATAAAATAGTTTTTATTCCTGAGCTTTCAGCCCCTTCCAGGAGCCTTCCTGTGTCTGCACCCATATAACAGAATCACCCTGAACTCCCACTTCTTTTAATCTGATGCCCAACCTCTCATGTGGCACCTTATCAAATGCTTTCCGAAAGTCAAGATAAATATCATATGTTCCACTTTCATCATATTCTTTTGTTGCTTCCTCATAGAATTTCAGCATGTTGGTAAAACATGACCTCCTTCTTCTGAGCCCTTGCTTACTATTCAGAAAAACCCCTGTACTTGCCATGTGTTGCTCAATCAAATCCTTAATAATCCCTTCCAGTAATTTTCTTGTGATGCACTTGGATCTGCCCGGTAACCCTTTTTATATAATGGAATAATATTTGCCTTTTTTTAGTCCTTCAGAATTTCCCCAGTGCACAGTGACTTGCTAAAAATATGTGTCAAGGGTTTATATATGTACTTGCCCCCTTAAAATTGTCAAGGGTCAATATTATCTGGTCCTGGAAATTTGTTTTATGACTGGGTGGTATTCGGCTTTCTGCAAAATGCACTTTTTTTTTTCCTGGAGGTCATACTACAATTAAAAAAAAAAATTTTTTCTTTCCAGTTAAGTCATAAAGAAACATAAACAAACACTAAAACAGGAAATTAGTCATTTGGTATAGTAGCTGATGAGTTTTGTAATAATTTTTATACAGCCCATTAAAATTTATCTTTATGACTTTAAAAGGCAGATACTCTGCCATGACATCATCTGTTAATCTATGTAAAGCAGTAGATTTTTTATATCCTGGATGTCTTGGAGTCCATTCAGGACAAATAAAATAATTTATATTTACAGCTATGTCTATGTCAACATTGTGTTATCAGTACAGAAGCGAAAAGAAAATTGTTAGTTTTCTTTGGCAAAAGAAGGTTATGTGTTTGTATGATGTACTGGGGTCATTAGTCAACACTGAGGCTGCAAGTTAAAGGGGGATCTACAAGAAGGGGCAAATCCTGAAGTGACCCTGATAATATCAAGAAAGTGAGATCTGGCAGGAACAGTACATGTAATTGTGCGAACAGAGAAGATGGAATGCTGCCTTAGGACATTTGGGTCCTGTATGCAGACAGAGTGAGTCCTGAATATAGAGAAAGAGAAGAAGATACTTTGGAGATTCAGAGGTAGAAAAAATTCAGTAGGGGACAATGTGTTATTTAACAAAACTTTGCCAAAATAATAGGTTATAATAAAAAGATCCTCAGCAGTATAGGTTGGCAGCTGTTGCATATATACTGTAGAAGTGATGACTGCAAAAACACTTGAGGCTGACAGAGGGTGCTGTATGAGGATGTTGCATGCCACTGGAATTATCTGACATTGGGAATAAAAACTCCCTTTGATTGGTTAACTGATGATTCCAGAGTAGGATGGTGACTAACATTAAGGGCTCAACTGGCAGGAAGAGAAAAGTCTTAAAGTTCACTGGAAAAGGTGCAGAGATGAGAGAGGGGGGAGCTTAGTGGTGTTACAGAGGTAAGAATTTGGCCAGCCGTTCCCCTTAATGTAACAGCTAAACTAACCAGTATAGAACATTTTTGTATTTCCATCCTTTATGTGCTTATAATATAATGATGTCACCAATTTTCATAACGTAGCCCTCGTTGGCATTCATTCTCATTGTCAGTAAACCTACCACATTTCTTGAAATTATCTTTTTATCCATTTCCCAAAAATAAAGAGATTCTCCCACTTCCCAGTAAAAAAGACACATGTTCCATTAACAAGCAGATCTGACCTGTATTCATACGTTTCTGTAAAGTAATAAATGGTATATAACAATTTAAACAAAATACCAGTCGAGGTGAGAATAAAAAATCTAGGATTAAAATCACGAATCCATAACTGAAACCATAGTGTACACTGTATTAGGAGGCATTATAAAGCAAATAAGAAAATAATTTGTCTAGCATTTTATGAAATACTTAATTTAAAATGTTACAGTTTATTATTTTTGCTGGGGTTTTACTTAAACCTAACTTAATACAGAATAATATTATAATGTAAACTGTGTTCTGATATTTTTCAGGTAAGGAAGAGAGACATTTTAAGCTAAAGTTGTCATATTTACTAGTGATGGTGCTGGAGAGTGGGGATGTGTTGCTTGTTGATTAGCACATGCACTCTGTAAACCTGACAGTAATGACCCTATAAACCTATATAATTATATATTGCTCTCTTTCCAGGAAATTTCAGGTTCTAAAATTTCCTAATCTTCTAACAACAAAAGGATTGTTCATGAAGCAATACTAGTTTTGCCTGAGGTGCTTTAGCTAGACTGATACACTTTAGTTTCCTGTTAAAATATTTCAAAATAACTGGTAGTACCTCTTCTAACTTGCTGGACACCTATTAAAAGTATGCTTTGCAAATGGGAAGTGTCCCATTCATGGATTACCAACTTACTTGCACCTGATGTTCTCATGTCATCTCTCAGCTGGACAAGTAAAATGGAGAAACTGAATGAGTGAGCTCTGTTTATTTCTTTCTGAGTATCAAACACATTGTTATTAATATCATTTGAAAATGCTTAGGATAGTCCTGTGGCACAGTACAGGTGCAGCTGTCTCATATGTCCAGAGTCCTGAGCTAAAAACTCTGTGTATGGGATTTTCATATGCTCCCATTGTGCTTGCAAGAGGTATTCTGGGTTCTGTGACAATGCGGGTTCTACTCCATGCTCCCATCTAGGCTTCTGGGGAGCTCTCGAACCCAGATCCATTGGTAATGTCACCGATGAGCTAGACAGTGAAGACATCAACAACGAAGCAAGGGGATGGTGCAAAAAGTGCAGAGTGCTTTTATTTAAAAACAAAACCAAAAACAGTATTCAAAGAAATAAGTGCATTTCATCACAAATCTTTAAATAAATAATCCATTAAAACAGAGGTGAATCCGTGGAGGTTTAAATCCAATAAATACATCCTTTTAAAACGAGCTTAAAATGATAAAGGCTGGAAGCAGTCTTATCTTAAAACTCTGGTGCTTTCTTCTTTCTACTTTCCCTGCTTCTCCCTTAACCTCCGTTCCCGTTCTTTAGTTTTTTTCTGACTCCCTATGTCCGCCTCGTGCTTCTACTATATATTACGGGGACGTAGATCAGGTGTGGCAATTAGCAGCTCCTGGGTTCAATCACGGATGCGCCCGGGAACCGCTCCGGCCACACTACCACGCCCCCTCTATAAGCCGCGAGTGCAGCAATTATATATTAAAAAACTGGCCTTTTTGATCTGAGCTGTGGACCCGTTACACAGCAGGTTCCTCTCACGTGTTCAGAGGCTTGTAGAAAAGGTTGATCAGCTGATCTAAACTGGCCCAGTTTATGTACTGTATATGGGTGTGCTCTGCATTGCCCTTGCACTCTTTTTTTTTGGTCTTGTTTCAGTTGTGAGCCTGATGCTGCCAGGAAACACTTCAATACACCAACACCCTGAACTGAATTGAGCTGATGTGTTAAATGAATGAATAAAAATATTTATGAGACAGAAATGGAAATTACTGAAATGAAAATTAATTGAAACTTTTAGTCATTTTTATTTGCCAAAACATTTATAATAAAATAAAGTTTTTAAAAACATGATGCTTTCGGTTGAAATTCCCAGAATTATTAATATTTTTTCTGAGAAGGTTATTTTCTGCACTGAAAGCTAAAAAAACAAAACAGTAACTTTTAATATTATTCACTAAGTACTATGTATAATTATTAATTAATTACCTTTTGGATTTCTGCCAGTGTTTATCATCTGAGGCTTTATGTGAAACAAGCTTACTGCAGCATCTCCGGAAAGGAATTAATAACTTCAGAAATTATTTGAATGATTAAGCAGTTTCTTTTCTAAACTTACTACAGTACATGGTGAATTAGACAATCCATTAGCATGCCTAGTTGGAAACTGTTAAACACTTCACTTTATCTCTGTTTGCCAGGAGCAAACATATTTTGCAATGCATACTGTACATTGTCACTTGTTACTAAATTTGATATATAAATCTTGCAGCTCATCTCTAGGCTGTACCTGATACATTTGGCTGAAAATGTAAACAGTGCCATTCGGCTTCTCAGCAGGTAGACCTGCACCGCTAGAATAGAACTGGTTTTCTCCAAGGTTGCTTGTGTAGCAATACATTAATGTCCTGTGTACCACCAGAAGGCATCAGATACAACTACAATATATATTAAAAAAAGCTCTTAAAAACAGTTTTTTTTTTTTTTTTAGAAACTCTCCGTGCATGTAATTTAAAACAATGAGGCTGAACTACATCTTGTCGACAAGCTTTGGCAGCCTACTTATAATTCCAAGAGCCAAGCTTAAAAGAATTGGTGAGGTGGCCTTTTGCTGTTATGCACCAAAAATCTGTAATACTTTACCAACAGAGATACACCAAGCTAATACTGTGGAACACTAAAAAAACATATTATTTTAATTTGGCTTTTTCGTAGCTACATTTTAGTTATACTCTTAATAATCTATATAGGCATAGAATTGTCATACTTTTCAGGGATCTGCAATCTTTACTAATCTCTACTTTTCTCTGCTTTCATTTCCAGTTCTGTAGTGGAGTTTTGTGCAGCCACCTCTAATGCTGGAATGAAGGCAGGTGTCCCAGCTGTCCACATGATCGACTGCGTCAAATCCACTGGCGCGAAAGCCTGGAAACAACGAGGAATGATTTAGAAACATTTGTGTTCATTTCAGTGCCCACAGGGAGCTGGATGGTCTTTTGACATTGGATCTCCTGCAGACTTTTTTTTTCTTTCTTTTCTTTTTTCTGTTTTTCCTGCCATCCCGGCCCTCTGACCTTATCACCGAGCTCATCTTTATTAGTTCATGGTTTTTTTTAGTCGACTAGATTACTGTAGCACACTCCTTTCAGGACTACCCTAGAAAGACGTCAATCGGTTGAAACTAGTGCAGAACGCAGCTGCCAGAATCTTAACTAGAAAAAGAAAATCCGAACACATCTGTCCAGTTTTGATGTCATTACACTGGTTACCCGTGCCATTTAGAATTTAATTTAAAATACTGCTAATAGTTTACAAAGCCTTAAATAATTTCGTTTTATCCTATATTTTGGAATGCCTGTCACCTTACACTCCAAATCATAACCTTAGATCTTCAAATGAGTGTCTGCTTATAATTCCAAGAGCTAAACTTAAAAGAAATGGTGAGGTAGCCTTCTGCTGTTATGCACCTAAAATCTGGAATAGTTTACAGAGAGAAGTTCGCCAGGCTAATATGGTAGAGCATTTTAAAAAACTGCTACATTTTAAAACATTGCTACATTTTAGTGTATCCCTGTTAAGATATATGTGCATTGAGTTATCATTTTTATCAAAGCTCCATAATCCCTACTGTTATCCGCTGTTCGGTGGTATTCTGTACAACCACCACCTGATCAAGGCACCATGCTGTCCTTACACTGAAGCATTGAAGGCATTACCCCAGATGTCCACATGACGATCATCATCTAATTCTTTCACATGAAACTAGAAAACTATGAGGACTGATTTAGATCCATTTATGTCAGGTAGATTGCCCAGTTTTGGGGGGGGGGGGGGGGGCGGTCTGTTGGCCTTGGAACCCCTGCAGATTTTGTCTTTTTCTCCAGCCCATCTGGAGTTTTTTTTTGTTTCTTGGTTTTTTTTTTTTATGTCCTCCTGGCCATCTGACCTTACTTTATTCTTTGTTACTTGGTATTACCTAACCTTATTTTAGTTTCATATAAACGTTTCTTTCTTCATCTTTTAACACTAGAATTACCAGAGCCTACGAAAAAACTCGTAAATCCGTCCCACCTTAAATCGCGTCTTAAATCCGTTTGCACCTCTCCGCCAGAATCCTTTGTCATCTAAATGTGCTGATAAAGCTACTAGCAGCCAGCTATTCCATCCCCCCACCGACTTAGAATGAACTTCTCTCCTAGCTCAAGCCTTGCCTTGATTTGATTACCTGGGATTGAAGTGGAGTTTTACAGTGGAAATAATTCTAGCGTTATTTGGAATACACGCATTTCATGTGTGTTCCATTTCTATAGTTGGCTGTGCAAACACATTTTTAAAACAGAAACGTTTTTCATATTCTAATAGTAAATGACAAAATGTAGGCATAAACTATATAACGTATGAAGCCTGAAGTCCATATATCAAAGAAACACTTTCACAAAAGGTACAAATAAAAGAACACGTGCGCCTTCATGCAAAAAAAAAAAAAAAAAAAAGCCGCGTTAGCATGCCACATTGACTTTCTTACTACAACCGCCGTGGTGGCGTAATGGTATCAGCCCCTGACTGGGAATCAGAGGGTGGCGAGTTCGATTCCGCACGGCTCCACTTCGAAAAATTAACTGCTCTTATTCTTACAATTTTAGAATAACAATATAAATTTGATTTCAGTCTGTAACAGGCGGTGTAACTTATGATACTGGTAAAGGTTAGCTTTTTTTTTTTTTTTTTTAATTCACTTTTCATTCTCGCAGTCGCATTCAGAATCAATCCATACAACCCCATCTGACACAGCTGGTTTCACATAAATAAAAGTGCACTTTTATTCAAGACTATAACCGAAGAATAAAGAAAGCAAGTTACAGTTGGTGGTTGATACAACAGCTTGCGTGGTGCAATGTTAAGAACTGCTGATTTCCGATCCGTGCTATATAAAATCATCACATTCAAATATTAACAGTTCCCACACACCCAAGGTCCGCCATTCCTACATTTACAACATGTGTACTTGTTGCAGTGTACACACCTCTCTGTGCTATGGTTCCTATTACAGTGAATGAGCACCTGACACTGTACTTTCTTCCCTGGGGGAAGCTGAGGTCTTAGAACGGAAGTTTGTTGACGCTGTATCATCTTTTCTTTTTCCATCGCCTTTTCCTGTAAGAAGCGACGACGAAGTTCCTCTGCAAGGTGAGCCATGGACACTCTTCTTTTCTCAGCGGACCCCGTGCATGCCTTATACAGTACGTGTGCGTTCATCGCTGCTAGGTCAAGGATGTTGTACAACACAGCAACCGGCCACCTGCGTGTTCCTGTGCGCACTGAACAAGCACGCGCCGTCTGGTCCATGATGTCAACGCCACGCTGGGGAAAAAAGAAAGACAAATATATGTGACATTTTGAAGAAATCATTTTATCACCAGAAGAGCACCAGAATACTTCGTCACACTAATATTTTTTTCATTAGCATACCTTCATGTGGTTGTAGTCTGTGACCGTGTTTGTTTTTTTTTTTTTTTTATCTTGCCCAATCTCCACATCATGGTGCATTGTGCTGAGAATGCAGACAGACTTCATCTTTTTGGGCACATACACTGTCAGCATGGCACTGGGAGATCTAAACACCAGCGTGGAGAATTGTTCGTGTACTGAACTGACTTTAGCTGCAGGTGGAAGTTCCCGTCGCACTTTGTTCATGGTGCCAAGCAGAGCTGTATTGCGGTGCAGCAGTCTATTAGCCAGCGAAAGTGACGTGAAGAAGTTGTCTGTTGTTACGGTTCTGCCTTTTTGGATTGCGGCAGATTTGGAGACAAAGTACATGTGCAATGCCACTCCTTATTTAGGAAAAGATCCCAGTCGTCCCACGGGAGAAAGACTTTCCGAGTCTGTGGTCATAAAGCTTATGGAGCCATTTCTGGACAAAGGCAGAACCGTAACAACAGACAACTTCTTCACGTCACTTTCGCTGGCTAATAGACTGCTGCACCGCAATACAGCTCTGCTTGGCACCATGAACAAAGTGCGACGGGAACTTCCACCTGCAGCTAAAGTCAGTTCAGTACACGAACAATTCTCCACGCTGGTGTTTAGATCTCCCAGTGCCATGCTGACAGTGTATGTGCCCAAAAAGATGAAGTCTGTCTGCATTCTCAGCACAATGCACCATGATGTGGAGATTGGGCAAGATAAAAAAAAAAAAAAAACAAACACGGTCACAGACTACAACCACATGAAGGTATGCTAATGAAAAAAATATTAGTGTGACGAAGTATTCTGGTGCTCTTCTGGTGATAAAATGATTTCTTCAAAATGTCACATATATTTGTCTTTCTTTTTTCCCCAGCGTGGCGTTGACATCATGGACCAGACGGCGCGTGCTTGTTCAGTGCGCACAGGAACACGCAGGTGGCCGGTTGCTGTGTTGTACAACATCCTTGACCTAGCAGCGATGAACGCACACGCACTGTATAAGGCATGCACGGGGTCCGCTGAGAAAAGAAGAGTGTTCATGGCTCACCTTGCAGAGGAACTTCGTCGTCGCTTCTTACAGGAAAAGGCGATGGAAAAAGAAAAGATGATACAGCGTCAACAAACTTCCGTTCTAAGACCTCAGCTTCCCCCAGGGAAGAAAGTACAGTGTCAGGTGCTCATTCACTGTAATAGGAACCATAGCACAGAGAGGTGTGTACACTGCAACAAGTACACATGTTGTAAATGTAGGAATGGCGGACCTTGGGTGTGTGGGAACTGTTAATATTTGAATGTGATGATTTTATATAGCACGGATCGGAAATCAGCAGTTCTTAACATTGCACCACGCAAGCTGTTGTATCAACCACCAACTGTAACTTGCTTTCTTTATTCTTCGGTTATAGTCTTGAATAAAAGTGCACTTTTATTTATGTGAAACCAGCTGTGTCAGATGGGGTTGTATGGATTGATTCTGAATGCGACTGCGAGAATGAAAAGTGAATTAAAAAAAAAAAAAAAAAAAGCTAACCTTTACCAGTATCATAAGTTACACCGCCTGTTACAGACTGAAATCAAATTTATATTGTTATTCTAAAATTGTAAGAATAAGAGCAGTTAATTTTTCGAAGTGGAGCCGTACGGAATCGAACTCGCCACCCTCTGATTCCCAGTCAGGGGCTGATACCATTACGCCACCACGGCGGTTGTAGTAAGAAAGTCAATGTGGCATGCTAACGCGGCTTTTTTTTTTTTTTTTTTTTTGCATGAAGGCGCACGTGTTCTTTTATTTGTACCTTTTGTGAAAGTGTTTCTTTGATATATGGACTTCAGGCTTCATACGTTATATAGTTTATGCCTACATTTTGTCATTTACTATTAGAATATGAAAAACGTTTCTGTTTTAAAAATGTGTTTGCACAGCCAACTATAGAAATGGAACACACATGAAATGCGTGTATTCCAAATAACGCTAGAATTATTTCCACTGTAAAACTCCACTTCAATCCCAGGTAATCAAATCAAGGCAAGGCTTGAGCTAGGAGAGAAGTTCATTCTAAGTCGGTGGGGGGATGGAATAGCTGGCTGCTAGTAGCTTTATCAGCACATTTAGATGACAAAGGATTCTGGCGGAGAGGTGCAAACGGATTTAAGACGCGATTTAAGGTGGGACGGATTTACGAGTTTTTTCGTAGGCTCTGGTAATTCTAGTGTTAAAGCACTTTGAGCTACACCATTTGTATAAAAATGTGCTCTGTAATACGTTGCTGTTGCTTTCCTTACATTTTCATTGACTCTCACTCGTTAGTACATACCATGTCAGATGGTAAAGCAGTAGCTCACTCTTCTCATGTTTCTTCATGCATTTAATGCCTGGAGAACTTGTAGAAAGTCCACGAACACATCGAAAGAACATGTAAACTCCTTTCACACAGTCCCTGGAGTACTGAGGCCATCATCGTGCCATCTAATTTGAGTTACATGTTAATCTTCTTCATTTGCCAGCTGAAAATGCCTTTACATTCCCTTTTCTTTGTGTTAATATCTGGGAGTAATAAAAACCTAAGTTATAGAAAGTCTATAGGTACATATGCACAGTATATTTATAGGAAAATTATAATTCTTTCACTTTGCAGAGATCTGTTATCTCTTCAAGAGTCCTTTTCTGTTGCTCAGTGTCCAAAAAGCCAAATTAAATCCTCTGTGATTCAGAGTTGTATATTAATAAAATGTGAATTGTTTTTATGGGCACTTGTGCATTTATTTCACAAGTTTAAATTTAGCATCCCAGGGATTTTATTCCATTCTGTTTTGTATTTTACTTTACGTTTAGATTAGATTAGATTATTTATTTATAAAAACACATTTAAAACAACAGAGGTTGCACCAAAATGTTGTACAAAAAGCTTTAAAATAAACACAATACAAACAATCATGCAAAAGCAGATTAATAAAACAACCAATTGTAACATCCACCACAATCTCATCATACACAATAAAAGACAGAAGAAAACAAGTAGGTCTTAAGCTGACTTTTAAAAACCTTGATCAAGGATGAAGACCTGATGTGCAGAGGCAAGTCATTCCAAATCCTAAGAGCAACAACTGAAAAAGCTCTGTCTCCCCTAGACTTCAGCCGAGATCTTGGCGCTACAAGGAGCAGTCGTCCAGATGACCTCAGTGCTCTTGGTGGCACATAGGGGTGAAGGAGGTCACAGATATATTTTGGAGTGAGACCATGCAAGGCTTTAAAAACAAACAACAAGATTTTAAAATCAATGCGACACCTCACCGGTAGGCAGTGGAGAGAGGCTAAAATGGGAGAGATGTGATCCCTTTTTCTCGACCCAATCAAAAATCTACCTGCCGCGTTCTGAACCAGCTGAAGGCGCAACAGAGCAGATTTTGGCAGACCCATATATAAGGAATTACAATAATCTAGTCGAGATGTAATAAAGGCATTAATGGCTGTTTCCAAGTCCTTCTGTGATAGAAAGGATTTTAGTTTAGAAATATGCCTCAGTTGGTAAAAACTGGACTTAACTACCATGGAGATTTGTTTTTCAAAACTTAGTGATGACTCAAAGATGATACCTAGGTTTTTGATATCATTATGAATCATTGCTGCCAAAGGTCCTAACTGCATGCCGATTTCAACTGCAGATGTGGTAGGACCAAAAATAATGAGTTCTGTTTTATTTTTGTTCAATTGCAAGAAATTTTGTGCCATCCAATATTTAATATCCTCAAAGCATTTCAACAGCTTTTTTACAGATGAAGTGATGTCAGAAATAACTTTGAGGTACAGCTGCATATCATCAGCATAACAATGATATGCAACATCATGTTTGTAAAAGATGGCCCTCAAGGGGAGCAGATAAAGGGAAAATAGAAGGGGAGCCAGGATGGAACCTTGAGGGACGCCTTGTGTGAGAGGAGCTGGCTGAGAGAAATTCCCATCTGTGTTAATTCCCATTGCGTCTTTATGGACCTGGAGAAAGCATATGACAGGGTGCCTCAAGAGGAGTTGTGGTATTGTATGAGGAAGTCGGGAGTGGCAGAGAAGTACGTAAGAGTTGTACAAGATATGTACGAGGGAAGTGTGACACTGGTGAGGTCTGCGGTAGGAGTGACGGATACATTCAAGTTGGAGGTGGGATTACATCAGGGATCGGCTCTGAGCCCTTTGTTATTTGCAATGGTGATGAACAGGTTGACAGACGAGATTAGACAGGAGTCCCAATGGACTATGAAGTTTGCTGAGGACATTGTGATCTGTAGTGATAGTAGGGAGCAGGTTGAGGAGACCCTGGAGAGGTGGAACAAGATAGAATACATGTGTGTAAATGAGAGGGAGGTCAGTGGAATGGTGAGGATGCAGGGAATAGAGCTGGCGAAGGTGGATGAGTTTAAATACTTGGGATCAACATTACAGAGTAATGGGGATTGTGAAAAAGAGAGTGCAGGCAGAGTGGAATGGGTGGAGAAGAGTGTCAGGAGTAATCTGTGACAGACAGGTGTCAGCAAGAGTGAAAGGAAAGGTCTACAGGACGGTAGTGAGACCAGCTATGTTATATGGGTTGGAGACGGTGGCACTGACCAGAAAGCAGGAGACAGAGCTGGAGGAGGCAGAGTTAAAGATGCTAAGATTGCACTGGGTGTGACAAGGATGGATAGGTTTAGAAATGAGTACATTAGAGGGTCAGCTCAAGTTGGATGGTTGGGAGACAAAGTGAGAGAGGCAAGATTGCATTAGTTTGGACATGTGCAGAGGAGAGATGCTGGGTATATTTGGAGAAGGATTCTAAGGATAGAGCTGCCAGGGAAGAGGAAAAGAGGAAGGCCTAAGCGAAGGTTTATGAATGTGGTGAGAGAGGACATGCAGGTGATGGGTGTAACAGAACAAGATGCAGAGGACAGAAAGATATGGAAGAAGATGATACGCTGTGGCAACCCCTAATGGGAGCAGCCGAAAGAAGAAGAAGAAGTTAACAGACATAGATCTGCCTTTCAGGTAGGACACGAACCATTTCAGTGCACAGCTTTGAATGCCTACTTCATCCTCAAGCCGTTTTAACAGAACTCCATGGTCCACTGTGTGAAATGCTGCACTGAGATCCAGCAAGACCAAGATTGCAGACGAACCAGAGTCCAAAGTTAATAGAATATCATTTGTTACCTTCAGCAGAACCGTTTCAGTACTATGAAGATTTTTAAAACCTGACTGAAACACATCACATACATTGTTATCCTCCAGATATGAAATGAACTGCAAAGAAACCGCTTTCTCCATAATTTTGGAGAGAAATGGGAACTTAGAAATAGAACTATAGTTTGAAAGAGCTGTAGGATCAAGTGTGGGCTTCTTCAGCAAAGGCTGAACAATAGCATGTTTAAAGTTGTCTGGCATTATACCGGATTTTAGACAGTTGTTAATATTAGCCAACACAATTGGACTAAACGCTCTAAAAGTATCTTTAAATAGGTGTGCAGGTAAGATATCTAGTGGATAATTGGAAGGTTTCATATGCAGGATTATATCAGCTAGCTGAGAAGAAGAAATAGGTTGAAAGGAAGTAAACTGGCTGTGCACTGGACTTAGAGTGACTGGTGTCTTCCCACAGTAATCAACACTTGGAAGAGTAATGCTAGAACGAATGGCTTGAATTTTATTTAAATACGAGAAAAAATGTGATTTTGCTGATCTCACAGCCTCTTGATAGGACTTCTAGTTCTAAGAATTTCATAAGAGACCTGCAGTTTGTCCTTTTTCCACCTTTGTTCAGCCTGCCTGCGTTCCTGTCTGAGCGCATGAGTGGCCTCATTTAGTCAGGGCTGAACACTGGCTTTTTCCTTGGCTCTCCTTAACTTTAAGGGTGCGACCAGATCCAGAGTATCTGTACAAGTGAGACTGAGAAGCTTAACTATATCAGTAATATCCTGATGTACAGAGAGGGCTTCTAACACCAAGGGTAAATGACTGTCAGAAAAAATATCATAGAATTTCCACACTGTGTCAGCATTGATGGGTGGACACAAAAACAACTGCAAAATGTTCAGAAATGTCGACATCAGAGATCTCCTGGTTATTTACAGGAAGGCCAAGTGTTAGAACTAAGTCCAATGTATGCCCTCCCTGATGTGTGGAACTTGACACCACTTGAGTGAAATTAAAAGAATCCACAAGACTTAAAAAATCTCTAACCAGCGTTTTTGTCGGACAACAAACATGAATGTTAAAATCTCCCAGAATCAGCATTCTATCAGCGTGTGACACCATGAAAGATAAGAACTCTGAGAACTCCGGGACAAAATTCTTATTATATCCAGGATGTCGATAAACCAGTGCACACAATGCAGGATTTGTAAGATCAATTTTAAACAGCTGAGCCTCAAAACTGGAGAAATTGTCTACAGTCAAAAGTCTACACTTAAAACGATTTTGAAAAACAGTTGCAAGCCCACCCCCTCGACCACTGATTCTAGGTGAGCTAAAAAAGGTACAATCAGGAGGAGAGAGATCATGGAGAGAAACTGAGTCACCAGCACTTAACCAGGTCTCTGACATAAATAGAAAGTTCAGGTTGCGAGACATAAAAAAGTCATTTAAAACAAAAGACTTGTTGGCTATGGACTGAACTTTCATTAAGGCCATCTTTGCGGAGCAGTTTGAAGGTGATTCACGGTCTTTTTGATTGATCTTTATCATACATGAGTATTGAAGTGAGCGAAGGTTATCAAAGTTAACTCCTCCGCTCCTCGCACTTGATCCACTGAGAGAATATCCAAGAGCAGAACTGATGATAGGAATTAAACTGACAGCCAGGAAACCGGAAGAAATACTCCAGCACAGCCTCCGATGAGAATCATGATGTATATAGCGGAGTTGTCTTAAAATTCCTAGGGCAACGCAGTGACTATATAATCCAGCTCCTAGACGAGGCAACCAGTTCAAGCTTCTCTGCTCAACAGATGAATAAGCAAGCGCAATGAAGAAGCATACGCTTTAGCCCATAAGCTGAAGAACGGGAGATCAGATCCAGAAAAAATGATATAAAATAAAAACTAGTTACTCTTCACATGGTCACATGGTCCCCAACATGCCACCCGGACATAAAGGTTCAAAAACACATTTGCCGGCCAGCCCCAGGGCAGAACGGACAGACAACCAAACAAAACCAAAAAAAGTTGCGACTTACTCACAGTATGCTGAGTCAGACCGAAGTGCCATGAAGAAGCGAGGGCTCGTGCAAACCTTAAGATGGGCAGCAGGATCTTAGTGAAGGACACAGAACAACTACAGGTAGATCTCCAAGCAATCGTAGGTCTCCAAAATGTTCAAAGGAAAAAAGTAGACTCAGAAAGTCCCAATCCAGAATACGAAGACAGATCCTGCAACAAATGCAACAACAAAAACAAAAACGGGTGGCGGCAGACAAAACACTCCAGCGTTCGTCCAACCGGAACCATATACATTTGTAAGTATGTACAGTACACTGGACTTGCAAATGGAAGCATGATCAAAAACATTACATTGAATCAAATTGAAAAT
The DNA here is from genome assembly GCF_900747795.2 of Erpetoichthys calabaricus. Lineage (NCBI taxonomy): Eukaryota > Metazoa > Chordata > Cladistia > Polypteriformes > Polypteridae > Erpetoichthys > Erpetoichthys calabaricus. Next base: position 168,620,215 of record NC_041399.2, on the reverse strand, counting down.
TTTTGTGTCCCCTTATATATGACATATACATTTGCAAGTGCATATAAAGTATATTAAAGTATTTGAATAGCATTCAGCCAAAAGGGTAAATCAGCATGAATATATATTTTTTTGAAGTTTATAATCACACAGTTGGAATAGGGATCAACTTTTTAAGACATTATATATCACATTTATTTATTTAATTTTCTAATATATTACAATTGGAGTCTAACGATGATAAAAGTTGTCAACATAATAATGACCTCTACAATACATGTATACCATTTATAAGTATTTCTTGCCCAGAGCTGTGTCAATAAAGCATGCTTATTGACTTTGTAAAAGGTGGCATCCCCAGCTGCTGTTGTCTGCATTAGGAGAATTACGGAAACTTTTTGACTTTCTAATCAGTGTTAGTCTTTGTATTTGTTAAGTATAATCATATTGGAATTAGTAAGCAAATAGCTACAAGTAATTCACATAATAATCACAGTACTCCTTTACGCTCTTGCAGGGCTAAGTACATTCTTGTAGGTCACAGGGTCAGATAAAGAGATTGAGATTAAGTATTCATGGGACACACATTAAAAGAGATGTGAAAAAGTAAGCCATTGGTTAAGCTGGGTCAGTAGGTTACCTGTCAGGTAGGGGATTTAGCAGCTTGGGTGGGCCAAACAGCCATTAGCGTATCAATGCCTATCACTCGGTGCAATGGAGTGGAAGTTCAGCATCTGTCCACCATTAGTACTCCAGCTAAGTGAAAACAAAAAAATGCACATTCACATACACACATCTACAGCTTATATATATATATATATATATATATATATATATATATATATATATATATATTCAACTTAAGTCGTTATGAGTATATAGGATTTCTTCTTGCACAAATTAGGTTCATATTGTGAGGCACTAATTGTTGAAGAAACCAACAAATTGAATTCTGGGACTTTTGTATTTCATTCAGCTTTGCTTTTGGGTTTTCTTTATTATTCAGTTATATTTAATTAAAGTCAGAAGTTTTCTTTCTTTTTAATTTTCTTTCTTAGTCATTCAGGTGTGTGTTTAGACCATAGTGTGTGTGTGCGTATGTATGTATGTATGTATGTATGTATGTATGTATGTATGTATGTATGTATGTATGTACAGTATATATGTATTTATTTATTCATTCAATGAGCTTCTGGAAAAGCCATATTTCCCACAAGGACAAATAAAGTTCTATGTACTCATCTATCTAAAGCAATAAAAATGTATTTTTTGCTTAATTAATGCAATTTTTGGCTTATAAAGATTTATTAAATGTACACAAAGTCACAATTCATTGAAAAAGTCAAGATGTGATTCATTACAGTGCATCTCAGAAATTTGCAGTGTGATAAAGTAAAGAAAATTAATTTTGATTCACTTTTACAGTATTACTTTGCACAGTAACTTAGATTATTGCTTAGCCTGAGTACACACTTTCAATTAGAATCTTAACATTTAAGAAAGCTGACAGAATCTATTTTAATTACAATTTTTAATTCATTCCTATTAAGCACACTTGTAATTAGGAGATCAGAGTGTGTGTGTATATGCGTGTATAAACATCCACCACGTCGTCTCAGTTCACCCTGTCAAGTAAGCGAATCAGCCACCATAGCTTAACGTCAGAGGCTTCGCCAAGGTTTAATCCCCATAAAGGGGATGCAAAGTTGCATACACTTGATGAGCCCCAATTAGGGCAGAATTCAAATATATTCATAGGCTTGAATCACAATGTGATCATTTGGATGGCTACTTACCAGGTAAAACTTGTGATTGGTCGCCCGTAGGCAAACATCTGCCAGGTCCTCTCAGTTGCAAGAAGCAGATCATAAATATGTGATACCTGTCAAATAATACAAAGAACACAACACGTGCTTCACACTAATTGGGGCTCGTCAGGTGTACACAACTTTGCTTCCCCCTTATGGGGATCAAACCTTGGCAAAGCCTCTGTCGTTAACCCATGGCGGCTGGTTCGCTTACTTGATAGGGTGAACTGAGAGGATATGGTAGATATTTGCCGACTGGCCGACCAACCACAAGCATGACCTTGTAGGTAACCATCCATTCACCCTGTCAAGGGATGCAAAGGTGCTCTTTGTGTTGTTTGGCAGGTACTGTATCACAATCATGCACATATAATTTCATATATAATTTCATGCTACTGTATAAGTTCTATAAATAAATAAAAAAACAGATCTGGCTTATGTTACCTCCTCAGCAATGAAAAAATGCTTTTCTTAAGTATTAAGCCCTTGGAAAATGTTATTGTGAAATTAATTGTAAGGTTTAGAGAAACAGAAGTAATTTTTATAGCAAGGAACAATTCATAGAACATTAGTAATAATTCCCAATCTCAATAGTTTAGTGATAATATTGAAAATGTATTGAAATATTATAAAGCATGTAGAATTCACAACAGTTGTAACATACAACTCGATCGCTTAGAGGAAAATGATAGTTTAGTAGGGCACATGCCTTCCTCTTTCTCCCTGAGCAGCGCTCCTGGTAGGTCCACATGAAGTGTCGGCCCCGTTTCACTCCAACTGTCTTAAAAGACTTTTGTTGTTCTAACTCAAGCACAGATCACATCTTAAATGGGTCATTTGCTTATTTATTTGTCCTAGACAAAAAATAAATATGACCTTTTTTATTTGGAATAAAATGAGAACTCAAAAAAGGGGAAACAGAATTTTTTATACAATAAATAGTTAGAGTTATTGAACGTAAAAATCTTATTTTTTTTCAAAATGCTAAAATATTTTAAAATTCTTAATATTTATTGTGATCAACATAAAGATCTGAGATTGGAGTTACACAATCATTTTAAATTGTTTCTGAAGTAAAAATCATATTGATATCATGTTGTGTTGTGGAGGTGCTGAGGTTAAAAGACTCACAGGCCAAGAGAAAATTACAACTTTTAGTGAAGTTGTTTCTATTTAAATTTTTTTCTAGAAATTTACATGTAGAAAATCTAAAATTTGTTTAGCCTATATTCAAAGTTGGACTATACTGGAAATATAGATAAATTTGCCATTTGTATTTATTTGATTTTGTTTCATTCATTGCATTTTGTGGGTATTTTATTACTGTTGCTAACTAGTGAAAGATATGCAAGTTAGAATGTGAACATAGTATATAATCTTGTCAATAAACTTGAACTTGAAACTACTTGGGATCCCAGCAGCATGAGATTCTTGTCTACACTACTTTAACTAACTCTCACATGTTCCAGTGAGCCAGTCTAAAATCATTACACCTGTGATTCTTATTTCTGTCTGTGTTTAATGCTAAAAGCATATTTGATAAAAAACAATTGAGGTTCTTAATATCGGAAGATACCCTGACCAAATGCATATATTTAGTTTTGGGCTGGTTTCTTACTTATATCAAATTCATTGTGTATAATCTCCTTACCTGGATTAGTTGAGTTCAGTGTATGTGTAACAGGTGTCTGGTCACACTTACAGGTAATCTAACTTAGACACCATTAAAATATCCGACTACGCCACCCAGTTTTATTAAGAGACTGGGAACTCTTGAAATTTACTTATAATAGCACACATGTTTCTTTAAATTGGGCGGTGAGTAAACACACAATGAAAGACACAACAGTAATTTCAGAAGAAAAGCAACAGTAAGTTCTATTACACAAGACAATATAAAGTACATTAAAAAGATAAACGAACATAACAAAATCTAAAAATATCAGGAACGAATTTCCTGTTTTTAAAAGGAAAACACACAGTCCACACTCTAAAAGTCCGTTAAAAACAAGAATTGGAGGATACAACCTTTAGTGGTGCAGAGTCCAATTTGCGCACTGTGTTACCCCAACACTTAATTGTTCAACTGTCCACGGATGCACTCTGTTCACCTGACACTCGTTTCCCAACAGACATTGTGTCAAATCGTTGAATCCGTCAGCGACTTTTCATCGTTCCTTTTTTTCCACTCTGGGCTCCTTGTGTTGCTGTGACCTAGGCACACCTCATTTCTCGTCTGCCAGCTTTGCTTGGTCCTTTCATGCGGCTTCCCTGTCTCGCTGGACCCACAACTGGCGTCTCCTTGTGGAGCTGTCTCTTCCTCCCTGGAAGTAAGTGTTGCTGTGCTTGTGCCTCACGTCATGCCAGCCAGGTACCCTCGTCTGCCTACGAGCCCCTGTGCTCTGTCCGAGTGTCTTGGCAGCGTTCTCAGTGGACCGTCCCTTTTTCTGCCTTCTCCTGCCCAGAAGTTTAAATCTCCTTCAGTCCCTGCCATTATCAGTTCTGGACAATCGGATTAAACAATGGCACATGTACATTTCCTGGGTTTAACAATTAATGAAAACACAAGTTAACAAAATGTATTGTTACCAACCATTAATGAGTACAGATCTGCTGATTAGAAACCAATATTGTCAAACATGTTAATTTCAGGTAAATACAGACATCCTCCAAAGAAGGAGCAGTTCTGTTATCACAACTTGGTATTGTTTGTAATCTCAACCAGCCAAAGCGGCTCCTTTGCAATATGGCAAATACCTACATCCGGTAGACAGCCTTTTAACTCCTCACCCCCCAGTCCCAACAATGGGTGCCTAATGGAACCACCCAGTGTACAAAAAAATGTCCCCCTCTGACATATGGATACATGAGTATTTGTTTGGTGGTTAGTTACTGTTCCATTTCAAATGTATAATTATAAATGCTTTTAAAGGAGGCTCAATGAGGACCATAATTGCACAACATAGCTACAGTGCAGAATAGAATTTGGGCTGTAAGAAGCTCAGCTGCTATTATTGCCAGTGATAACAGACCACCACCAATAGATGTCCTGGAGGTAATTACTCCTGAGACACTAATGTAAACTTCAGTACATTGGGAAACAATAGGAAACATTCCTGAAGCCCAATGGCATTAGATGGCAGCATGAAAACATATCTATTATATACTTAACTTATTCCTTTTATTATGACCAAATATCCAGGGGATTGCAGGCCCTTTAACAGAAGATTTGGAACTGGGGTTGCAGGGGAATCTGGGGCTATTAGGAGAATCTCTTAAAGAATGACTTAGTAATTGCCTAGTGTTTTCATGCCCCGAAAATATAAGCCGCACTTTCTCCAGAAAATGATAAATTAAGGAATTTAAAAAAAGAACTTTCTTGTCATTAGGACAGATGAGCTTAAAGTCGGGAGAAGAACTGACAAGAGAGTTCACCTGGCTCGTGGAAGGAATACTAGAGTAGTAAGAAAGGGAAAATGAGTGCTCATGGGAAACATAAGAGAGGTTTTCTAGGTAGACAAGTTGGACAGCAAAGGGGAACATATAGCTTTTTACTGAAGTTCAAGAAATAATAAAACAAACAACAACCAAAACACACAAGAACTACTAAAAAAAGACCTGGCATAAGATAAGAGAGCAGTCACAGTGAGATATAATAGGGGCATGTTACCTTAAGAAATATGAGCAGCAGAAGTGTTTCTTGGCACACTTCTGCTGAATAATTTGTTAGCAGAAAGTAGTAAATGCTAGGATGTGCAGCATTGTTCATAATGGACACCATTTTTGCTTTCCTCCTCTCTCCAGCGGATCCGATATGCATCTCATTACTGAGCCTGCCTTCTTAATTCAGCTTGTTGATTTGATGTTACTGGTCTTGCACACCACAGCACTGAAAATTGCACTGGCTATCTCAGAGTTGTAGACCATGTAAAGGAAGTCATATCCCAGTGTTAGAGCTTATCTATTTATTAAATAATTAATTGTAGCTTTGGAATGACTTGAAGGTTCCTTTATTTATACCAAGGTACCAAAGAATCAAGGGAGCCTAGTACAGTTACCTTATGCAGATTTCAGGCTGAACTGAACAGTACTGAAATGCATGAGTACTTGTAACTCTTAGACATCCAATGGTACTTGGGTTAAGCAGTGCATAACTGTAAGTTAAGTGCACTTCCTCTTTCATTATTTTGTTAAAGCAGTCCGTCCTGGGCAAATAATTCTGCTAATCTTGTTAAGTCTCCGAGTATGACCTTTGCATTGAAGAGTCTACACCCAGTCTATTCAAGTGGTGGGCCAAATGTGGCCCAGAAGCAACCTCTGAGTGGCCCAGCCTGTGGTCCTGCCAGGGCTCCAGACTGCAAATAAAATGGTCTCAAATGCAACCAAAAATAGGCTTTGGCGACTATCATTTCTAATTAGATTAAACTTTTACACTAGAATCGCTGAAGGCTACAAAAAAACCTGTAATCCCGGGCCCCCTTAAATTCCTTTGCACCTCTCCATCAGCGTCTCCTTATCTCAACTCTGGCTAAAAGTTCTCCCAACTCAAGTGTGTTTATATGGGTGTGAGGTGCCTGGAGTTGTATAGGGTAAATAATATATCGTTATTTGGAATACATACATTTCAATTGTGTTCAGTGTTTATAACAATCTGGGTAAGTGTAGGATGTCAGGAAATGTGAGAAATGCAAGAAATGCTGAACACAATACCTAAAGCAGAAACTTTTTCCATGTTATACTAATAATAATAACATGTATAATGTGTGAAGACTTTAGTCCAAATATCAAATAAACGTGTGCTTTTATTCAACAATATAATCAAAATAAAAACAAAATTCAATTTAATTTAATTCAATTCAATTATTACTCTGTACAATCCAAGAATACATATCAACTTTCTGTCACTTGACATTTGAGCTTGAGTTTTTAACTCATTGACAGTAACATGTAAATTGAATGATTTTTTTTTTTATTTTGGTTATATTCTTGAATAAAAGCGCACATGTTTATTTGATATTTGGAGTAAAGTCTTCACACATTACACATCTCACGGCATTATTAGTCCATCCATCCATCATCCAACCCACTATATCCTAACTACAGGGTCACGGGGGTCTGCTGGAGCCAATCCCAGCCAACACAGGGTGCAAAGCAGGAAACAAACCTCAGGCAGGGCACCAGCCCACCGCAGGGCAAACACACACTCACACCCACACACCAAGCACACACTAGGGACAATTTAGAATCGCCAATACACCTAACCTGCATGTCTTTGGACTGTGGGAGGAAACTGGAGCACCCGGTGGAAAGCCACGCAGTCATGGGGAGAACATGGAGACTCCACAAACTGCGAGGTAGCAGCGCTACCCACTGCGCCACCATGTCGCCCGGCATTAACATGGAAAAAGTTTCTGCTTTAGGTACATGTTCAGCATTTCTTGCATTTCCTGTCATCATGACAATTCATATGTCCACTATCCACCAGCGCTGTGAGGCTTGCTGGCAACCACACACCCATGGCAGATGGACTCTGGCAGCCTGATGACACATCTGAAGATGCTGTAGGTGCAGTGTCTGCAGCACAGCAATCATGGAACAGCTTTTAATGCCCTCTTCTCCATGTAGACCTATCCTCCTCAGACAGATTTCAACCACCTAAGACGTTTGTCCCTGTCAGGTTCAGACACTATTTTTTCCACAGTACACCTGGATAGCATTCACGGTGCACCACTGTGCCCCAGTACACTGGTTGAAAAACACTGCTCTAGATGACTGCAGCTACTTTCATGCCACTTGCATTTTTCAGAAAGATGTTTTAGGTCTCATAACCCTTTGGTTGTCCACAATGCTTCGACACTTTGAAGCAGTAAACAGGGAACACAAAAAAAGGCATTACTTATACCACATCCAGTTAGAAAACTTCATTTGTCATAATAAGAGCAGAATAAAATCTGCATGTAAGCTTGTCCTCGATCACTTGCCTGCTGCTAAATTCTTAAGTCAGATTGGGCTGGTCCGGACTCCTTAATCTTCATTTTTTGCTATAAGTGAATGATTTATGAAGAGGAATTTCATTAAAGAAATAACTGAATTTTCTTTGATTTTTGAAGTTCCCCTTGAAGTTACCATCTCCGTAAAATTGTGCTCTCTCATCTGTAGTTATGTTAATTGCAGGTTTGAATTGTGAATCATTGATGTGAACCTGAAGTAAGTTGTTGGTGATTGTCCAATCACATTAGATTAAAAAACCTAAAACAATACTAATTTGCTGCCAATAAATGTGAGAGTGTCTCGGGAGCAGAGAGCTGCATCCCCAGAAAAATCCGAAATCAACCAATTAAAGAGCAGCCTTAGGTCACCTGCTTGCCAAAAGATCAAGGACTTACATACACTCTCATATCACTCAGGAAATATAGGTATTCACATAGAAATAAAACAAATACAAGTGGGAACCAATTTATAATGGCTGTTAACATGCACTGACACCAGGCAAGTTGTCCAAATAAGCAAATTTATTTCATGATTATTTCATATTACCTAATTATTTTAAGTAGAGTTTTTTAATTATTTGGAGGAGGTGTTGTGCCCCAACGCCCCACATTACAAACCACCACTGGTCACAACACATAGTTTAAAAAACATTGCATTTAAGGAAGGCAATGGCCTACAAATAAAAAGAGTCTGTTTTTCACTTGCTTCTTTTCACTGAATGTTAGTTAAAAAGACAATGTCATTAATTCAGTCAAGATGTGATATAGAAGTGGTGTAGTCGGGCTGAATAAAGTCTTGATAGCAGCAGAATTGATGTTCAAGGTATGATTAGTACATGTAAGTAAGAATTTCTGTACATGTGAATATGAACCAAAATGATGAATGTAAAGTCAATTTTGGTTTATTACGCAAACATTCATTCATTTTCAGAACCTGTTTATATCAAAATGAGGTCTGTAGCCAATTCAGGTAATATCAAGCACAACACAAAATGAGGTCACAGGACACAGATTAGTTTAGTGTATCCAATTAGCCAAACAGACATATCTTTAGAATGCGGAGAAAACCAGAGAACCCAGAAAAAATTTAAGATATCACAAATATTTGACCTGGAAAAATGATTTTATACCTGCTTTATGCGTTTGTTGTATGGGTGAAATGATAATCTACCACAGTGCCCTCTTGACTGAGATGGTTCTCTGTTCAGTGAGAAAATCTGGGTCAACATACAACTTCTAAATTTAGCCCGCAATGCTGTAACTGTAGAACATTGAACTAGTCAAACATTTCTGAGTCCCATTGCCAGTTTTTTTTTTTTTTTTTTTTTTACATCATTAGTGATCAAGAAACTGAAAGCAAAATGGTACTAATGACTGTTGACTGGCTCATTTTCTATGTTTCCTTGCTAATTTATAATTATTTCCTCTTTCCCAGTTCTCTGCTGCATATAAATTACTATGCAAAATAAATGACAAAAAGACCTATTATTAGTAGCTTTAAACCAGATTTGATTTCTCACTGTGCTCTTATTTGGTACAACTTGATTGATGCTGAATTTCAGGGAGAAAGTAGGTTGTGAACAGTGTGCATTGTCTCCTTCTTAACAAAGTTCTTTCTATTTTAATTAACAGCAACCATCCTAAACGGCAATTTAATGGGTATTATTGGAAGCCTAAATAGACTGAATGCCTCTAGTTGCACACCCTTCAAGGCGTAACAGAAATTCATTCACAGTGCATGCATAACTAACTTACATTAATTAAAAACTCCAAAGTTCATATGCAAAAAAACTAATTTAACTTGTGCTCTGTGCTGCCTTTCGCTTCAAGGAATTTAGAAACAGTAGCCAAACAATATCTTTTATGTGTGCTTATCACCCTCAGCACAATGCCTATACTTTAATTAGTAGTTTCTCCACCTCTCTGCTGCTTATGCGTTTTCTCAGATTGTCTCCCTTCAGATCAGCTTAACTCATCATGACATATCATAATCCTAGTTTGAGAAGACAGCTTCTTCTAAACTGAGTAACCTCAGGCAAAACTAGCTGAGGGAGCTTTCTGGCAAGGTCACAGTTTACAACTAGCTTGCAGTCTTGTTTATATTAATATATCTTCAGTATGAAATAAGTGAAGACCTACTCTAATTAATATAGCTGAAGCTGTACATATTTAGATGACTTCCTGAAATGACAGCAATTGATGGTTTTAGGATTGTGATATTCATAAGGAATGAAGTAAATAATTTGTATGTTTCTGTTCACACTATATGTTTTCAAAGTACTTCAATGCCATTAAAGGGTAAAATGGTTGTGAAATATCAGACATTTGCTTTCCATCCAGTGGTGCAGTTTATTCATATTAATGCTATAAATATACTGGAATCCTTATATCCACATGCAGGAAAGCTCTTTAGATATAAGTGCTCCAAAAAAAAAATACACATACTTCACACACATGTGTGGATCTGTAAAAAAAATTCACAAACATATTAATATTAAACAATTTGAAAATTATAATTTATTATGATATATTTATGCAGTTTTGATTTAGATTTAGATTCAGTCAAACAAAACATTTCAATTATAGTCACATAATTTCTCTAATACAACATAATGTTGAGTTTTGAAGGTCCATGAAGTTCTGTTCTTTACCACACTACTTGGTACTTAATTCTATTAATCTATAGTTCTCTGTGTGAGAAAAAACTTTGTAACATAAGTGTAAACTTTACCCTTAACAGGTTTCCATACGTGTCCCTGTGTTCTTATAGAAGAACAAATTTCAAGCTAACAGCTTGGATCCACCATTCTAATTCCATTTATAATTTTAAAGGGTTAAATCATGTCACCACTTAATCTTGGATGAAACTAATTCAATTCTTTCCTTCATAGCTTGTGCATCAGCCTGATCGCTCTTCCCTGGACTTCTACTAGTGCTGCTATATCTTTTTTTGTAATTTGGAGGTGAAAAATTGTACACACTACTCCAGATGAAGTCTCAATAATGTATTGTATAACTTTTTACTCATTCTATTAGCCTTCTTAATCACTTCTGTACTTTATCTGAATGTCCACTACTACGTCTAGAATATGTCATTCACATAATGTGTACTTTCAAGGTTCAGACCTCCTATTGTTTTTGCAAATGTGGCCTTTTTTTCTTCCTATTTTACATTTACTTGCATTCAATTTCACTTGTTATGTACACTTGTCATGGTGGAATAGCAGATAATCTAGAATCAGCCAAATCATCGCAAACTGACCTGGACAGCATACATCCATCCATTATCCAGCCTGCTATATCCTAACTACAGGGTCACAGGGGTCTGCTGGAGCCAGTCCCAGCCAACACAGGGCGCAAGGCAGGAAACAAACTCTGGGCACGCAACCCACCACAGGGCGTGCACACACACACACACACACACACACACCCATACACCAAGCACACACTAGGGACAATTTAGAATCGCCAATGCACCTAACCTGCATGTCATTGAACTGTGGGAGGAAACCGGAGTACCCGGAGAAAACCCACGCAGACACGGGGAGAACATGCAAACTTCACGCAGGGAGGACCCGGGAAGTGAAGGACAGCATACAGGTGTGTGCATATTTGTGGCAGATAAAAATTTAAAGTAAGCAAATGTAAACTTTTACACATAGAGAGAGGATAGGAGCACTCACTGATATAGTGCATTGCGGCACCCACCACATGGCAAATCAACTCAGAATCCCAGATTAGGGCCTGAGAGCAGCCATGCAACAGATGACACCTCAGCACCACCCTAGTTCAGATGGAGTGGAACAGTGTGAGGTTTTATATGGTGGCTGGAGAGCCAGTTCTGCCACCAACCCCCAGTTTTTCCCTGCAGGTTGGAGGGCATACATGCAGGAATGGATACAGGTTAACATCATACCCAGGATGGAGCAATTGCAGGAGCAAGGCCAAACGAAGTAGAGTCACTTTTGGTGTTTATGGGATTTGAACCAGCAACCTTCTGATTGCCAGTGCAAATCCCTAGCCTCAGAGCCACCACTCTGCCCCACACATAGAAAGTAGAAATATTAGATTTACAAAATGAGAAGTCTGAAATTTTAAAGTATCCCTTATGAGAAGAACCTAGGAACTTGTTACTCTCACCTGCCAGACAGTGTTCATAAACCATTAAGAAAGCTAACAGAATGTTAAATGGGTCTCTCTTTGAGTTGCCTTTCCCAAGGTTTCTTCCATTTTTTTTTTCCCTACTCTGGGCTTTTTTTTTTTTGAGAGTTTTTCCTTGTCTTATTAGAGAGTCAAGGCTGGGGGGCTGTCATAAGGCAGGGCCTGTTAAAGCCCATTGCGGTACTTCTTGTGATTTTGGGCTATGCAAAAATAAATTGTATTGTATTGTAAATTGTAATGCTAGGTTATATAGCATGATGTGTAGAGTACGTCAAAGAAGGTTTTGTTTAATCTTCATATTGCACTGGTGAGAGCTTACCTGGAGTACTGTGTACAATTGTGGTCTCCAGGCTTCAAAAAAGGTATAGAAGAACTATAAAAAGTCTAGAGAAGAACAACTAGGATGATTCCAGGATTGTGAGGTATGAGTTACGGAGAAAAGACCAAAGGAGAATAACTTTTTCAGTTTAAGTGACCTGAGATTGAGTGGTGATATGATTGAAGTTTTTAGTTCGGTGGATTCTGGGTATTCCTTTAGAATGAGTTCAAGAACAAGGGGACACAGGTGGAAACTTGTTAAGGGTAAATTTCACACAAATGTTAGGATGGTCTACTTCACACAGAGAACCATAGACGGGTACAATAAATTACCAATTATTGTGGTAGAGAGTAACATTTTTGAGACCTTAACTCTGATGTTATTTTGGAGGAATTATCTGGATAGGTTGGTGACCTCTCTTGGGCTGAATGGCCTGTTCTCGTCAATATTTTTCTATTGTTCTAATGTGCCAAAGTCCAAATTTTGTTCAGGTCACTCTGTAATGATTCGATAGATTCTAGATTATCTGCCCTTCCACTTTGTTTGTCTGCAAACCTAACTTGCTTGTTGTTTAGATTCTTATATTAAAAATAGAAGTGCTCTAGCACTGATCCCTGAGGGACACCACTCACCCACAAAATAATTTCTCACACTAAAACCATTTTGATTCATATGTTTAAGACAAATTTGCAATAATCTATACATGGTGCCTTGAACTCCCACTTCTTTTAGTATGATCAAAAGCCTCTCATGTTGGACAATTACAAAGGTCTTCTGAAGAAAAAGAGAAGATGTATCATATGCACCTCTGTGATCATATGTTATTGCCTCCTCATAGAATTCCAAGAAAAATGAAATATGATCACCCCATCTTCCTTAATTGATTTCCTTGATGTACCTGTGAAGTCTATTTTAAGTGCTAATGAAGTCTCTTATAAATACCTCTGTTGAATAGACCTACGCTTGTTTTAAACATTTATTCATTTTTAAAACTTGCCTGCTACAGAGAAGGGATGCAGACATCTACTGCAGAATCATTTTTATGTTAGTCAGAGTGAGCTCAATTCACATTTACACACACTCGGAGTTGAAAATCAACCTAGTCTCCATGTCCTTGAGTACAGAGGGACACTCCATACAGACAAAACTCTTTAAAGACAAAAAGGATTGATGTTTGAATCCAGGTTGTACAGTTGTGAGCATGCCACCATATCATCCAGCAATAAACATTAATCTGTCCATTGTGTGAACCCACTTACTCCATCTTCAGCCACAATATGGAGCCAGAGGTTATCCTGGTAGCATCAGACTGAAGGTAGTAACTAACCATTAATGGTGTGACAATCCATGACATATCTTTGAATTGTGGTGAAAAACTCTTTTTTGGTGGGAAACTCTTGTGAACTCATTAAAAATGTGTAAACTCAAAACCAGTTACCAGTTCAATGTAAGCATCCTGTTTAACTTGTCATTGAAAAAAGGGGAAAATAATGAGCACTTGTGGTTACAAAACTTGCATTAGCTAACACAGAAAGATTAATAACAAGTCTTCAGACCACTTCTTTCACTTATTCCAGAATGAACCCCGACCTTCGGTGGCGTCTTAGTTTATATATCGGAAGGACGGGGCTTCATAGTAGAAGAAGAGAGGAACTGGGTTACACATCCTCTTATTGGTGAGCCACTGAGCTGACGGTGAGTGATATCGTTCCCTATACGCTGATTCTTGATACTATATGCGTATATGTGGTAATTTAGAACATCCTGGGAGTAAGCCCAGCGCTGGAAGAACTGGCCCATCTGGGCACATGACCCTTATTTAGAAGATAAAGGGAATGATGGAAGATCAGGTCACTTGTTTTCAGTTTGAAAATAAGTCAATCAGACAATTGTCTAGAAAAAATCCTACTCTACTAATGAGGGACTGGACATTATGTATTAAACATATGTCTGAGGTGCTATTCTCTTCTATTAATCAGCGATAAGAGAACTTTCTGTACTAAAACAAAAATCCAGCATGTATGGAGTTAAAGATATCCTTAAGTATCTTGTCTCTTGGCCTATCAAGTGCCTCCTAGTGGTCATATTCTCTAAATTACTGAAGTTTGTATACTTTTAAAGTGCCATGAGATGCTGCTCTCCATAGAAAGATGGTAAAAAAACAAATGATATTTGCTTGAGACCAGGAAATGCAATTAAGCAGTGATAATCTGTACATAGTAAGCATGTTAATGGAAAAGCAAGATACTTTTCTTCTTCCAGACTTTCCATTAGTGTAAGCCAATGTATTAGATTCACAGACACAGGAAATGCATTTTCCATTTTATTAAAAATTTCTTCAGTTTGTGATATTAACAAGGCACATACTGGACATAACTATCAACTTATCAATTATGGAAGCCATTTTAAGGATGCAATGAGCTGCTGCCTTTCTAGGTAGGAATATGAGCATGAAATCTGACCTGGACAGGACACTGATTCATCAAAGGACACACACGCATTCTGAAACTCACCCCTTACTTTGAGACTTCATTTAATCTTAACACGTATTCCTTCTGGAAATAAGGAAAAAACTGAGTACCCGCAGAAAGCATATATATGTATAAACATGGGAAGAATACCCATAAGTCAAACGTATCTGACTGGGAAAGTGATCTCTTCTTTCACACAGAAATGAGGCAGTGGCATTAATCAACGCACTGCCTTGCCATGTGCTATCTATATATATTAGTATAATTGTTTGAATGTGTCTGAATTAATCATATAAGATGGAATAAATGTCAGTTTTCTTTTCATTTCAGTAACCACCTTGACTGTTCAGACTGAACTGATCTCAAGAGGCAGGACTGTCTCTGGAATGCCACAGCAACTGCAGCTTTTGGTAGAAGTAAACTTCTTGATGTTAATGAAGCGTATCATTTTATTATGTGTTGTTATCCTGCTATCATTCCAGAAATGTCAAAAATTCCAACCAGTGTGGCTTTCTGAGGAAACCAAACAGAACGTCTCAAACCTCATTTTTTGTTTATTTATTTCTAAATACCTATCAGATATTTACAGATGCAAATATTACCATCTTAATTAACTATTTTTTCCATACTCTTTTAGTTCCAGTTTAGTGATTGACGTTATTATAAGGGCCAGGACTTGTATCTACTGGTCAAAAACAATATTAAACAATTAACTCTGCGTGTTAACAAAAGAGTAAAGAAAAAGGTGCAGAATCTCAGTCAACCATTGTGCTCTGAAAAGCATTTTATTGAACTTTGAATAAGAAATAAAACAAATGCTATTGTTATTTTCTGAGATTAAATAAATGACAAGCCAAATGATAGCAAGGATTGACTTTAAATGAAGAAACTAACATGAATGATAACCTCTGTGGCACACTCTGGGAGTAGCTTACAGACCCAGAGAATCAACATTTATTCATTAAATGTAACACACAATGCAGCTGCGTTCTAATCTGACCTGATAAAAACTTGTTGGCATTTGTTATATCACATCAGCTTCACCTAACACAATACATTTATATAACACTAACTAGCCATGACCTGAAACGATTGACTTTGACTTTTTTTTTAATCCATTTTGTGTTGGCAGGCTAAATGTAAAATTCAACATTAGGAAGACTAGTTTTTATAGCTCTAATTCCAGTGTTAAATGCTGGTCAATACAACAAAGAAGTGCAATATGTCAGTTTGCTCTGATTTTGCAGGGTCAGACAAGAACACTGTTTTAGAATGTTTGTGCTTGATTGCATTAGGGTAATACATTACTCAACAAATTTAATTCAGGCACTTTGTATAGATTTAATTCTTGTCTTGTGCTCATTGCTGCCATAGTATACCCCCTACAACCCTGTATTGCAATAAGCATGCTCAGAAAAAAGGATGGATGAATGTCTATATTTTATTCAAGGTATTGAGGACCTATTGTTAACCTACATTCTAAAGTGCATCTGGTTATGCAGGATGTTTGAAAAGTCATTCTACAGCAGTGACAATGTGGTCATTAGAGAATTTAACTAGCTTGTTTTTTGTCATATAACCGAAAGCGAACATGGAGCACTTTAAGCTTGGGAGATTTCACTTTTCAAATCTCCTAAAGAACAAATGGGCCATAGCACTTAATTTTCTGAGCTTCTACCCATCTGCGCACAGCACCCTGCTTACTAGCACTATGCTGAAGACTAATTAGACGATAGAATGGTGGGCTATGGAAATTTAGTTTTGTAGAAAAATAGCATGAGGGTAGCAGGATTTAAAGATGGAAAAAAAACAATGATTGTGCTGATGCAATAAAGGAAACTGAAACCAGATTTATTCCTAGCAATGCTGTGAAAAGCGAAACATCAGTGAGCTTAATGTTGCTACTTGTTTCACACAGAGCATGTGGCCCTTGATATGTCTCATTTGATAAATTGTCTTTCACTCCCTAATCCTGGTTCCTCAATGGGTGTTAAGGACCTTTAAGTCATCTAACTTACATTTTGTTAGCTGATGGTGGCACCAAATCTTGTTAATACCTAGATGATTCTGATCATTTTCTTACCTTATGGGTTTTCTGCAGCCCATTAAATGCAATTAGTGTCAAGAGAGAAGAAGGGGAAGAGATGCAGACAAAAGATTATCATTCTCCACATTCCATTAATATCAGTTTCATGATTGAAATGATATTATAACCAGGCTTGAAGCTTTAGAAACAACTATACAGTTGATCTAAAGCAGGAATAACTATTACGTGGATGTAGCTGATCTAATTTATATAATGTTAAATACAGCTGAACCTAAAATGATCCATAAAGAACTATCAATGGTGGTTGAATTAATATTTAAAAGTAAGTTTAAAACAATGAAGTATGATATAGAAAATCCATCCATGCATTTTCTTAACAAGCTTAGTCTCTTCTTGTGGCAGCACTAGGCGTACGGCTCGATTGAGCTAAGTTATTGATTCTCAAATTAGTTTTTAAAAATTAAAATTCCAAGCAGGGCTACTAACGTTATTTTTTTTTCTATCTAGGTAAGAGGAGGCATGTGAAATGTAATGTTTATTAGTGTAAGGGATGCCGTATTTGTGACAGCATGTAAATCAAGGTTGAAGATTTGTTACTTTAGTCTGCTTACAATACAACAACAATTTATTTTTATATAACCCAAAATCACACACAGACTGTCTGTTTAATTGACAGAAGGCCTTGACACTCTAAGAAGGCAAGAAAAAATGTCCAAAAAACTTTGCAAGAAAAAAAGAGAGAAATTTTGTGAAAAGCAGTTCAAAGAACCAGGAAGGCTAGGAGTGCAAAGGGATGTCAAAAAATAGGAGAAGTACAAGATAGAAAACAGAATGCAAGTAGCCCCCTTCTTAAAGCTAGATGGCTGTTATAGTTACTGGGGTTATATTAAATGTGTACATCAAGGAACCCTTAGACATCTGTGATGGGATGAGCTGGGATGGTTCTGAAGATCTTTCAATAGAAAACTTTAGCTGGTTTTGGTCAATTGTACTGGTCTTCAGCACACATCTCCCAGGAGGACAGGTTGGCATGCTCTAAAATGATCCCCTGGTTCAGATTTCAGGATAGATTGAGTTGCAGTTGTCTATTCTAGACGTTATAAATGCATGCACAAGTTTTTTTGTTTCTTGCATAGTCAGTGATTCCATCTCAATTTTGCAATGTGTAAATGGAAAAATGCTGTGTAGATGTTACTTCTGTGAGCATCGAAGGATAAATCAGCGTCGATGAAGACGTATTATTTCTGTTTTCCTGGAATTTAACAACATAAAATTGTTATTCATCCAATCTTTGATATCTTTTATTTAGTGCTCTGTTTGGGAGAGTTTGGCATCCTCATCATGTTTAGCAGACATGTGCAACTCTGTATCATCTGCATAACAGTGGAAACTAATGTTGTGTTATATGATTAATATCTCCTAGCGGTAACAGGTACAAGGAAAATAACAGGGTGCCCTTGAGTGAACCCTTGGAATTCCCATACTTAACAGTAGTTTTTTAGAGGGTTGCCCATTTATATTTTAGTTCTTGTTGAGGTTATAGTTTTCATTTTTAGTATGTACTTTTATGATGTATAAGATAGTAATTAAAGTTTGGCATCATCTGTTAAAGCTTGACCTCAACTGATACAGATTGTACTGTACTATTGTTACAGGCAAAGTCCTGAAATGAATGCAAGCTTCGCCTCCATCAGAGGATGAGCTATGTTAAACAAGTAAGTCTGGAAATGAACTCTGCCAACCTTTAATGGTGCTGTACATCCAGGTCTTTGGTTCTGAAGTCTGTGGAATACAAGTAAAGATGAGTAGCAATGAAATCACACAGCTTTCAGTCCGTCATCCAAGTTGCTTCTCTTTATTTATATTGAATAAAGTCATCCTAATCCTGCATATGTATTACACCATTTCAGTCCAAATGTTTTTCACCCTTTTGATTTAAAAGTATAAATGTCCACCAGAATTACACTTCATATTCTACTGTATATTCACATTCTCAGGTTTGTCCTCAATAACTCCTCACATACAGGATCACATACATACACCCATGTACATAAGTAGGGTAATATAAGAAAGGTTTACTGTACTTAAAGCAAGCTATGTTTAACTGTCTGACAAAGCTCTGGGCCAGAACCTTTGCCCCTGATTAGATTATATGCAGAGACACAACTATTTTCTTCGTTGTAGAACTCTTTTTATTTTATTTTTTGCAAATAACATTCCTAAAGGTATGAAACAACAATATTATTCATTAACCAAAATCCGTCAGTGCTACTCCGTTACGTTTCATATACTTTTATAAACTAACAGTGTCATAGTCATACATGTATAAATTAATACAGCAGTAATCGCTAATCACAAACATCTCAGTCATTCTATAACTTGTTTACACTTTAATACAGTTTACAAAATATCTGTTTAACGAGTAAAAGTGTTCAGAAGTCGAACAAAGATGCAATCTTGCCTGTGGAGTGTTATTCACATAATAATACATTATATATTATCTATGTGTCGCAAAATTGAGGTCTTTGTAATTGAACAGCTTGCCGCCTGCAATTATCGAGTTTGAAACTTCACATTTCTATAGCAGTATTTGTCATCATACTATTGTATCTTTCCAAGATTCACATTGGATTATAACTTAACCCACAGTTAAAAGTTAAAATCTTCCAGTTTATTGCATCTAAACCTGTAGAATACAGATTAAGTTGAGCAGCAATGAAATCACACAGCTTTTAGTCCATCGTGCATGTTGCGTGTGAGGTAGAATACAACTCTGATGGAATTGCTTCTGTGTGAAACATTCCTACTGATTACTGCTCCATTGCACAGACCGTTTTGATGGTCCACTCCACAAACAGGAACCAATTGTTTCTCATATACAGTAATCACGTAAATGAGTTATTAGAATAAAAAAAATTACTGTGGCCACATATTTTCCCCATTTTTGATTGTGCCACACTAAATCCAAAACAAGTAGGGGATAACAGGTCGAAGAGGAAAGAGATCCACATGATATGTGATATAGAAGATCAGTGTCTGTCATAGTTAATGGGAAAACAAGATTTTATGCCGGATGATTCTGTTGATCATAAATAGCAAGGTGACCAGCTCAAATATGTATTCTTTTGGCAAATGTTAACCTGGAGAAGCACAGTAAATCAGCCTAGAAAGAAGAAGAAAATGTGAAGGAGCTCAAGACCCTAAAACATAATTTACTCTTTTCTCTGTTAAAGCTCTGCCTTCCCAATTGATTTTTTGCTATTATATTTTCTCATTTATTGTGCTGGCATTGAATTCTTTAGACTATAAGGCTTACTAGGGCCTGATTGACTGGGACCCTATGTGTTTATTGTGTAATGTGAATTGTTTGGCTTTGTGTTGTGAAAATGATTTTTATACCTGTATACATTTTGACTGGTGGACAAGAAACACACAAGACAATGCAAAGATCTGAAGTACCGGTAACTCTGTTTCCTTTTTAACTCAAAAAGAAAAGAAGTTATCAGAAACAGTCCCAAAAAATGAACACCGGGTCTATAGAACTGAAACAATTGTAAACTAAATGGTTTATGTAGCAGGTAATCATTCATCCAAATTCCTCTATCCTCTGTGGTCCTCTCAAGGCAATGTTTTTATGTACCTGGGACTGGAAGGGGCAAAACTTTCTTCTGATCTTACTTTCAGGCTTGGTTGAGAAAATTAGCAACAGCACCCCTTCTCACCTGGGAGTGGAACTGCTTATCTCGGCTGAGCTGATCTGGTGTGCATGCGTGACAACATATGTCTCTATATATAATATTTTTTGGTTTGTATAGCTATGCTGAAAACTTACGTTTGCATTTCACTCTTTTAAATTTGCATAATACAACCTCATTGTACTTATTTCTAACTGGAAAAGGACAATAGTGATAGTTCATTTTTGCTGCTTGTAATATGAATGTAGTATTTAACAATGTCTATATCTACAGTATGAGTTATGCGTTGCAAAAAAGACAAGCTGAATGAGAAAGTATGATAATCAGGAGAAATGTTAACCAATGCCAAATTCGAAACATGAGAGTCAGGAGCCAGGAAATCTAAAGAACAAGAAGTAAACACACACATATAAAAGACTGTTTTTTTAAGAGCTATCTATAAATGTGGATAATGACGTGTCTGATGCACCACTTTTTCTATTGTCTCATGGATTACATTAATTATGGTATTTCCAGAGACTCACTCTTTTGCAACAGTCGCCACATTGTTAACGATGGCTACTCAACATGGCAGCACCCATTAAAAATAAAATGACAACAGAAAGCACACAATTATTTCAGTAATAATTGAAAATAGTATTAATAATAAAGGGCGGCACAGTGGCGCAGTGGTAGCGCTGCTGCCTCGCAGTTAGGAGACCTGGGTTCGTTTCCCGGGTCCTCCCTGCGTGGAGTTTGCATGTTCTCCCCGTGTCTGCGTGGGTTTCCTCCGGGCGCTCCAGTTTCCTCCCACAGTCCAAAGACATGCAGGTTAGGTGGATTGGCGATTCTAAAATTGGCCCTAGTGTGTGCTTGGTGTGTGGGTGTGTTTGTGTGTGTCCTACGGTGGGTTGGCACCCTGCCCGGGATTGTTTCCTGCCTTGTGCCCTGTGTTGGCTGGGATTGGCTCCAGCAGACCCCCGTGACCCTGTGTTCGGATTTAGCGGGTTAGAAAATGGATGGATGGATGGATTAATAATAAAAATTGAGAACAAAATCTGGCAATTGGACAGGAATTGTGGAAAATTTTCATGACATCTATAATGCCTCAATTACGTAATGATTGAAGGACTAATGATGACGAAGGCATTTTACTATACCCTTACAATTTTTTACCCTTTATGATTGGTGAGTTTGGAGCAGCAGAGTTTGTGTTATAGTGTGTGCAGGAGGTGGTACCATAGTAAGTCAAGAGATTAATTTGTGTTCTCACAGAAAATATAGAAAAAGGAAACTAAACAAGTTACTTTCATCATACTCAACCTGGCACTTATTTGCACTAGGAAAGGGACTAAGGCAAAATGTACACATTCTAACTGGTGGAAGACATCTATTTAAATATTCTTTAGGCAGGAACTCCAATTCTAACTGTGGAAAGCTTGTTCCAATTTAGAATGATTTTTTGTCAACTTATGGAACAAGTTCTGAAGGGCTTTTGTCAATATCAATTTTATCATTATATAATTTTCTCTCCAAACAGACACTGGCTAAAGACATTTTCACCACACCTCCAAGCCTTTTGTAAAGAGTGTTGAAATGCAATGATCATTGTGTCTACAGTCCCGATGCAATATCAGTAATCTCAAGAACATCCAGGTAAACAGGAGGTGCCAGAAATGCGGAGTGGTTTGAATAATAGTTGATCAGGGCACCAATTTGGACATGAAGGAGAATAAATGGAGTGAGAGAAGGAAGAGAGAAATTGGCAGGCTTGTGAAAGGAGCTGCAGGGAACAATTGCAGATTTAGCGATTTAGAATTAAATCAAAACCCAAGGATTGTAGTATCAGTAACCACAGCATCAAAACACCTGAGGATTTGTTGTGTCAGAGTGAATTTTTGAAGAATTCACCAGCTGTGCTTTGGACTTTTTTTACAAATAGATCTGACAGGATCAGACTGTTAAGGTATTGTACTTGTAAGTGTGGTCAGATACACATAACCCATCACATTTCATCAACATTATTTTCTCATCATTAAGGGCATATTATTCACAAATGTTCAGTAACCTTTTGGTCATGGGTGTATATAGTGTAATGTATATGCTATATGTTATGGTATTACTACAGAGTTGTCTTTTTGTGTTAGTATAATGAATTGTTTTTTGTCCATTTTTTGCTTGATTTACTAAAAATCAATAAATAAATAAATTGTTAACTTCGATATGATTAGTATTGTGATTTTTTTTGGGCCAGTTAGGTGTGTGTGAATTGTGCATTATGCACCATCCATCCATCCATCCATCCATCCATTCTCCAACCCGCTGAATCCGAACACAGGGTCACGGGGGTCTGCTGGAGCCAATCCCAGCCAACACAGGGCACAAGGCAGGAAACAATCCTGGGCAGGGTGCCAACCCACCGCAGGAGCATTATGCACCATATAAGTAAAAAGTGCTATGTTTTAAGTACACTTTATAAACAGTAGCAGTAAAAGAGTGCTATGAATTGGGAAACCTATCTTGTCTTGTTTTTTGTTCTGAATCTTTTTTTATTGCTGTACAAGAGTTTTATATTTCAGAAGCTTAATTTTCAAACTTTAATTTCATGTATTGGTTTGAATCATACTTTGAAAGATTTTTAATTCTTTTTCTGAATCATATCATTACGTTGGAAGCCGCAGAAAACAAACAAGGGCTATGGAACATGGCCTGGTTGGTAAGGACCACCTCCCCAATAAGAGCTGATAAATTATGATTTAATGGTGTCCGCTGCTTTGTCTGAGATATGGATTCAGCCAGTGAACTAGTGTTTGTGAAAAGTAATGTATTCAATATACTGGTTTTGATAGCATATCTTGACTTAGTGTTTTTGGTTCTGTTTATTAAATGACTTTTGCAATTTCATTCTGACAATGCTCTTGGTTAAGCCCAGTGGTTAGAAAAAACTTTTTTATTTCTCTTCAAGAAAAATACATCTTTTTGTTTTATTTCTGAAGTACACATGCAGCTTCATAAATAATTGCACCAGTTGGAAACTTGGGGCAATTGGTTTGAGAAAGAAGATTGGCTGTGTGGGTTTGGGCTGTTTTGTGTTTTTCATGACTGGCATGACATATAGTTTCCTTTTTCAGATCCAGTACACGAATATAGCTTGAGGAAAAGCCAACAGCCTCATATGCCAGGAGTTTAGAAAGGTTCCTGGCAAGATGAGTGTGATTGTATTTATTCTGAGGAACTTCAAGTTGTACTGTATAATTCTATCTTATCTAAATTTAGGGGATGAAAATACCAATTTATGGCCTATAAAGACTATTTTCCTCAGTGCCTCCAATATTATCACAATAGATCTTTTATTGGGAAGTTCTATAAGGAAAGAAGAAAATGATCTCAAGTGCAAGTAGGAGAAGTAGGAGGAACAGTCAAGCGCAAACATGTGAGAGCTATCAGCAACTGAATAGTTCACCTGTTAAATCATCTTGGTTATTATAGTCAGCTGTCATATCAGAATTAGAGGAAATGTTTGATGTTGACCTGATGGGGCCATCCCTTTCACTAAGACGGAGGTAGTTGAGGTGCTCACATTGACCAATGGTAAATAGCAAAGATCTGCAAACTGGAAAAATTAAAAATTCACCTTCTTGGGCATACCAAATGATATTGTGTTGGATCGTAGTCCTCAGTTCATCAGCATCCTCCTGTTGCGTTGTTCCAGGATTGCTCACCTTAGATGGCAATATGTAAAAATCAGCAAAATGAATGCCTGTACCATGAAGTGCATGCTGCTTTAAAATGAGAGTGCACTGTTTTGGTTCTCAGACACTTGCAGTGTGCTGAGGCATTACAAACTGTGTTATTTGAAACCTTTAAAATGATATAAGTATATAAATAAGGTTCTGGATGTGTATGTAATTCCTAAGGTTCACATTTAATTTTTTCACATTTTTATTTAGTAATGTAAAAAAAAAAAAGTTATATGAAAATGCCTCCCGTACTAAACTGCCACTTGAGGCAATTGCCTCATCGTCTCACGCCACTCACTGGCCCTGCTTTTGGACATTCATGCATTTTAAAAGAAATTTTAAGTGTAAAATTTTTAAATTAGCATAACATACATAATTTAATCCAGTTTTGAGTTGGACCAGAGCCTATTCTAGCAGCACTAGGGCAGGGATCAAGCATGGGAAATGCAACAGTCAGTCGCAAGGCCCCTTTTTAAATTTTCTTTTTTAAGGTGTTGGTTATAAGATCTTATTAAATGTCAACAAAGGTCTGATGTGATTCAGGCTCTTATTTCTATAGTATAACCCTGTCATCTTTCACATGAGGAAAAAGCAAGCAAAATATTTTGAAATAGTGGTATTTATTATACAATGAAAAAAAACATAAGGGTGGAATAAAAACAATGACAATGCAAACTAATCTGCCCTGTCGGCTCTGGTTAGCACAGGCCTATTTGCTTCGTCTTTCAGTGAGGTAGGTCACTCACTTGCTGTCAGTTCTAACAAAACCAAACAAAACGCTCCCCTATCATGTCCAATTTCTTTCTCACTCTCATAATTTTGGTATCTTCTCTTTACTTTGGAATTCGTGTTCTATGGCAAGGGAAATCGTTTTTTCCTTCTCTTGAAGTTACATCTAGGTTAAAGGAAATTGTTTCCAGCAGCAGAGATACCAGGCTAGAATTCTGGATGCAATGCTTTGTTCCCAGCTTATCAGTGCCTATGGAGAGAATTCATTTGTACTTTTGAAAGGAGAACATGCCTGTGTTCCTTACCCAGGTCACTATCTGTGTTGTACCTCATGGTGGCTTTCTCTACTGCAGTTGAACTCCTTGAGGATTCACATGGTAATCTTCTCTTGCTAGCATAAAATATACCGAATTCAGAAAGCAGACCCTCTTCACTTTCTGCAGATACTTTATTGTGTTTTAGATTAAATTTTAAATGGATGAATTTGCCATTTCTGCTCATCATTCTACACTCAATAACCCATAATGCAAAGCAAAAACATGTTTTCAACAAGGTTCCTAAATGTATTAAAATTTTTAAAAAATCAAAATCTCTCACTCATGTAAGTATTCAGGCTCTTAATTCAGTACTTTGTAGAAGCCCCTTTGGCAGCAATTACAAATTCAGATCTTCTTGGGTAAATCTGTACAACCTTTGGATTTGGGCAGTTTATCTCATTTTTCCTGGCAGATCCTCTCAAGCTCTGTTAGACTGGATGAAAGCATCTGTAAACTGCCATCTTCAGGTCTCTCCACAGATGTTCTATGGGGTTTCAGTCTGGGCTTTGACTACACCACTTAAGGACACTCAGATGTATGTTACAAAACCACTTTGAAAGGTCATGTTTCCCTAGTCTGAGGTTGCATGCACTTTGGATCAGATCTTCTTCAAACAGCATTCTGTATTTGGTTGCATTAATCCTTCCTACAATTCTGTAATAATCTCTGAAAAGCACCTCTATAGCATGATGCTGCTACCACCATGCTTTAATATAGGAATGTTATTAGGCAGGTGATGAGCGGAGCCTTGTCTTTGCCATACATAGTGCTTGGAGATCTTGCCAAAGAGTTCAATTTTTGTCTTATTAAAACAGAGAATCTTTTTTTCTCATGTGCTCAGAGTCCCTTAAACTATCATATGTCTTTTACTCAAAAGTGGCTTGCATCTAGCCCCTCTACTATAAAAACCTTACAAATTGAGTGCTGCTGAGATGGTTGTCCTTCTGACAGGCTCTCCCATCTCAGCAGAGGAGTACTGAAACTCAGTTATAGTGAATATTAGGTTCTTGGCCACCTCCCTGACCAAGGCCTTTCTTGCCCGGTTACTGGGTTTGGCTACATGGCCAAGTCTGGGTGGTTCCAAACATCTTTTGTTTCAAAAATATTTAGGCCATTGTGCTCCTGGGAACATGGTTTTATACTCTTGTCTTGATCCTCACCAGAACATTAGTACAGAGGTCTACAGAGAGTTGCTTGGACTTCATGGCATGGTTTTTGTCGAGCAGTGTGAATTGTATGACCTTATATACACAGGTGTGTAGCTTCCTAGAGTATACCCAATCAGTTCAGTTTGCCACCGTTGTACTCCAATCAAGTTCTAGACACATCTTGTGGATAACTACAGAAAACATGATGCACCTGAGCAGAATTTGGAGAGCCAGAGCAAAGGGTCTGAATACTTGTATGAATGAGAGATTTCAGTTTTTGATTTTTAATCTATTTGCAAACCTTTCTATAATCAAATTTTCACTTTGTTACTATGGTTATTCGTGAGTAGAATATGATCAAAAATGGCAAATTTATCCATTTAAAATAAAATCTATAACACAATAAAGTAAAGGGATCTGAATAATTTCTGATCCAACTGTATTTCTGCTGGAAGTTAATGAACAGTTAACTCTCCTTCCTCAGCAAGACAAACATGTTCCTGTAAATGTGGCTTATTGAGCTTGTACTTCACTGTCTTTTAGCCAGCCTAGACTCTATGCTGTACCAGGAATTTTCATTGAGTAGAGTAGTGTAAAAGTCTTCATTGTTGGACATGTCTTAAGCTGTAAGAAGTCAACTATGGGTAGAATAAAGTTAATCCAAGATTATCTGATTTAGAGAGAACAGGGACAAAATGCTGACTCAGATTTTTAATAGAAGGATGTGGAAATTTTGCTATTAGTTTCTTGGATTTACATCATCACATCACACATATGCTTTAACCGTGGGAGAGTCATTGGGTGATTTCCTGATTACCTCTGTCCAGAGCCAGACTGACATTTACAATCAGGCAGGAGCTTTCCCGGTGGCCTGCTACCTGGCCTGGCACTCAGAGCAATCAGTGAAATAAACTAATGGTGAAATTATATAATGTTATTATACTGGAAAATGAGTAGGCATTATTGCTCTGTAGTGGACACAAATCCTTTCAGTTTAATGTTGGAGGGTTTCTTTTCTGGTTGGATGGTTTCTTGTTTTTGTTCAAGGCAAGTGTTGACTTCATGTGTGTCTTGCGCTCTGACAGTTAAACAAGAGCACTATGATGAGAGGTGCGTACGTCTGGTGCTTTTTGATTAAAGTTATATATGAAGATTGTTTAAAAGTTTATAATTTACTTTGAATTATATTTGTTACTGTGTATTTATTCTGTTTTATTTTTGTTTCAAATTTTAATGAAGTGTAGCGTATGTTTACATTTTTAATGTTTTTTTTCCTTTTTCCCTCAGACTAACTGAATAGGCTACACAAAATGTTTTTTTTTTTTTTTTTTTTATTAATGAAACATATACAGTATGTGATTGGAATGATTTGTGTTTTTAAATGTACCTGTTGTTCTTTATCTCATAAGTTTGTTAATGAAAGTGTCTTGTTTTTACTTTATTTTAATATTTTTAAAGTGCGTATCTCGCGCTCCGACAGTTAAACCTTAGCGCTATGATGAGAGAGTGACTGAATAGGCTACACAGAATGTTTCATAGTTTTTTGTTTACTAAGTGCATTCTTTAAAAATGTTTTACAGAATTTTGCGGCACTGAGACATCTTTTGTCTATTGAAGAAAAAGTGGTCTTTTTTGACCAACACTTCAAACTTTGTGGAAGAGTATTCAGCATTTGTAAAATGATCTTTGGAAGGCCTGATTATATGGGTGAGGTTTATAAAAGCAGCACAAAAACACACCTGAAATAAGTCAGGATTTATAAAAGAAAACTTTTTTCTTTTACTATTTTTAGCAGCTCTGACCCATATCATTTCGGGGAAAGTGGGAAATTTCCTTGATAACGCAGGGAAATGCAGCAAAACCAGCAAAATGATGACTCGTGCATATGATAATTCATATCACTGAGCCATTATTATAATGTACATTGATGTCACAAACATATTAGACCTCAAAAGTGATGAATATGATGTAACGTACAGTGGTGTGAAAAACTATTTGCCCCCTTCCTGATTTCTTATTCTTTTGCATGTTTGTCACACAAAATGTTTCTGATCATCAAACACATTTAACCATCAGTCAAATATAACACAAGTAAACACAAAATGCAGTTTGTAAATGGTGGTTTTTATTATTTAGGGAGAAAAAAAAATCCAAACCTACATGGCCCTGTGTGAAAAAGTAATTGCCCCCTGAACCTAATAACTGGTTGGGCCACCCTTAGCAGCAATAACTGCAATCAAGCGTTTGCGATAACTTGCAATGAGTCTTTTACAGCGCTCTGGAGGAATTTTGGCCCACTCATCTTTGCAAAATTGTTGTAATTCAGCTTTATTTGAGGGTTTTCTAGCATGAACCACCTTTTTAAGGTCATGCCATAGCATCTCAATTGGGTTCAGGTCAGGACTTTGACTAGGCCACTCCAAAGTATTCATTTTGTTTTTCTTCAGCCATTCAGAGGTGGATTTGCTGATGTGTTTTGGGTCATTGTCCTGTTGCAGCACCCAAGATCGCTTCAGCTTGAGTTGACGAACAGATGGCCGGACATTCTCCTTCAGGATTTTTTGGTAGACAGTAGAATTCATGGTTCCATCTATCACAGCAAGCCTTCCAGGTCCTGAAGCAGCAAAACAACCCCAGACCATCACACTACCACCACCATATTTTACTGTTGGTATGATGTTCTTTTTCTGAAATGCTGTGTTCCTTTTATGCCAGATGTAACGGGACATTTGCCTTCCAAAAATTCAACTTTTGACTCATCAGTCCACAAGGTATTTTCCCAAAAGTCTTGGCAATCATTGAGATGTTTCTTAGCAAAATTGAGACGAGCCCTAATGTTCTTTTTGCTTAACAGTGGTTTGCGTCTTGGAAATCTGCCATGCAGGCCGTTTTTGCCCAGTCTCTTTCTTATGGTGGAGTCGTGAACACTGACCTTAATTGAGGCAAGTGAGGCCTGCAGTTCTTTAGACGTTGTCCTGGGGTCTTTTGTGACCTCTCGGATGAGTCGTCTCTGCGCTCTTGGGGTAATTTTGGTCGGCCGGCCACTCCTGGGAAGGTTCACCACTGTTCCATGTTTTTGCCATTTGTGGATAATGGCTCTCACTGTGGTTCGCTGGAGTTCCAAAGCTTTAGAAATGGCTTTATAACCTTTACCAGACTGATAGATCTCAATTACTTCTGTTCTCATTTGTTCCTGAATTTCTTTGGATCTTGGCATGATGTCTAGCTTTTGAGGTGCTTTTGGTCTACTTCTCTGTGTCAGGCAGCTCCTATTTAAGGGATTTCTTGATTGAAACAGGCGTGGCAGTAATCAGGCCTGGGGGTGGCTACGGAAATTGAACTCAGGTGTGATACACCACAGTTAGGTTATTTTTTAACAAGGGGGCAATTACTTTTTCACACAGGGCCATGTAGGTTTGGATTTTTTTTCTCCCTAAATAATAAACACCATCATTTAAAAACTGCATTTTGTGTTTACTTGTGTTATATTTGACTAATGGTTAAATGTGTTTGATGATCAGAAACATTTTGTGTGACAAACATGCAAAAGAATAAGAAATCAGGAAGGGGGCAAATAGTTTTTCACACCACTGTATATGCTCCAATAAACGCAGAGTCTCTTATTGTCACCGGTCTCTAATAAGTGTCGGGCTTCAGAGGGGACATGGCCAAATAGTAGCCGGTCTCTAACAGTAGCCGGGTCTAAGATATTTGCCTACTAGCGTACATTGTAAGCATCTGTATCTTTATAGACGTGTATAATACATGTGCATGTCAGCACGTTGCATATATAAGAAATACAGATACACCGGTTTCTAAAACTGTCTCATTTTGGAAGAAGCAGTGCGCGAGGATGGTGCTGGTAGTGGGTCAGCATAGTTTACCATAGCAGTTTTTTCACCTATACGGTCGTGTCGATCTGCGGTACATTGCCTTCCAAAATGCCACCGAAATGGTCATTTGACATTGCCTTTAAGATTTGTGCGGTGGAATACGCGAAAGAAACTTCTGGTGAAACAGCCGCTCGTCATTATGGTGTTGATCCGAAAAGAATCAGTGAGTGGAAGAAACAATATGAGAGTCTTGTGTCTGCGAAAGTGGACAAAGGTTCAAGCAGAAAGCGGTTAGAAGGAGGAGGAACCAAGAAAGTTAGTGAAGAACTTGAAGACCGTGTATTGTCCTGGATTCTCGAGCAGTGGTGAAAATCCGTCCGCGTTTCCAGAAAGATGATTCGTGAACGAGCAAAACTGATTTTCAATACCGAGATCGATGAAGAATCCAAGAAAAAGGAGACTTTTGTTGTGAGTTCCGACTGGTTGCAAAAATTTATGGAGTGTAATTTGTTATCTCTCAGACGAAAAACAACTGTGGCTCAAAAAGATCCAGATAAACTGATTGACAAAGTTGTTTCTTTTGTGATGTGGATTTCTCAGTTGCAGATGACCAAAGGTATTTGAGGATGCAACATTATTGGACTGGATGAGACGTCAGTTTGGTTTGACATGCCAGGTGAGACAACCGTTCATCCCAGCGGAGCAAAATCAGTCTCTATCAAAACTACTGGCCATGAGAAAGGTCATTTTACGTTAGTTCTTGCAACCAAGGGTGATAGAACCAAGATGAAGCCATTCATCGTATTTAGACACAGAATACGAGAAGTGACTAGGTTGCAGCAAGATGTTCAACTTCAAGGAGCCGTCAAAACGTGTTCCCAAAACGGATGGATGAACGAAGATCTCACAATCCAATGGCTGCAAAAAGTTTGTGGGAAATTTTCATTCCACAAGAGACTTCTGGTTTGGGACTCTTATCGTTGCCATATCAGTGCAAACATTAAATGAGAACTCAAAAAGTACAACATGGACACAGCAGTCATTCCAGGAGGTTGCACAAAATATGTGCAGCCAGCAGACGTTTCATGGAACAAATCTTTCAAGGACAAGATCAGAGCATTCTATGAAAATTGGATGGCAGGTGACAATGACAAAGAACTCACACGAGGCGGAAATTTGCACAAGAATTCAAAGTGTAATGACAAATCTGGAAGAAGAGGAAGACAATAGTGAACTGGACAACAACAAAGCCATCATTGCGGATTCGGACGACGAATAGCAGCAAAAGGTACAGAAAGTCATTGCCATTTATTTTTAACAGTCTTATGCAGCATGTGAAATTCAAATAAAGTAGCTGTTTGTAATATTAGCCGATATTTTTGTGTACTGACTTGACCGACACGCGTGAAAAAATATTGCGTTCTGAAGGTTTTTTGTTAATAATGGCCAGTCTCTAATACCAGCTGGTCTCCATTACGCCCCGGAAGCCGAGGCTAGTTTTGCAAAAAAACGCCTGGGGCCTCTATTGGAGCATATATGGTAAATATATATATATATATATATATATATATATATATATATATATATATATATTTATATATATATATATATTTATATATACTCTGGTGCAGATGTCTGAAGAACTTACCACCTGTTATCACTTCTCAGGATTAGAAACCAATGCAATCACTTGTTTTCAATAGTTAACTATAATTAAAACACAGTGTGATCCATTCCCTGTCTACAAAAAGTTAAAAATGCTATGGACAACAGCCTATTTATAGCCTAGAAACTTGACACAACATGGCTTGTTTGGCACTGCTTGAAGGTGGAGGTGTAAGGATGCATTAGGTGGGAGGCTACTCTACCAGCCAATGAACATCTGCAGCATCAAGATTGCATGCGCTATGCTGTGTAACGTGGCACATTATAATAATCTCTCACCATTAGGGGTGGGGGTAGATTTGTTTTCAATCTTATTCTTGTAAATTTGATGTATTTGTATGGAATGTTGTGTGATTTCAATAAAATCAATAAAATAAATAAATAAATAAATAAATAATCTCTCACCATTTGACCTTGTTGGTATGGAGCCAAATGACCCCACTCTCTACCCACCTACCGAGGCAGCTGCCCTTCCTGCTGTGAGACAACATGAGGATGTGATGAGTCATTTGTAAAATGAGCAATATTTTCTAACAAGATCTTTTACTATCTATCTATCTAATGATTCGGATACAGTATTTCTGTTAGTACCCCTCTGATTTAATTTAGCTCCCGGTGGCTGTGATTGTGAAGACATGGATACTTCTGGACACATTAATGACAGGAGGAGTTGGTGTTCCACTCAATACTCTGCTGAAAGTCTAACAACTGTTTATAATAGCGTAGTTATTTCACTCAATGGCATACATTAAGAGTTTTACCTGATTCTTTTGCAGCTGTCACATCTGTATCTCTGAACTGCATTGGCATAATGCAGCATAGTGAGGCATCTCCAATTACAGATGTCATTTGTAGATCAAAATCAGAGACCATAGATGTACTTTTTCCACCTCCCATTGCACTTACACTCTGCCTGTGACACTGTCTCAGATTGGTCTTTTTTGTTTTGTGTTTTTTGTGTTTAATTATTTTAATGGTGCGATGGTAGAGCTCACCACACTCATGGCAGCAGTAACATGTTACCATTCAAAATATTTTGTACTTGTTGAAGACACCTCCACTTAAGCCACCAAATTAAAGAAGTTCTGTCCTGCGGTGTGTAGTGGGGAACCAGAAGGGGCGGAGTCAGTTGTCCTCACTGGGCGTCTTCTTACCACTCTGGAGGGAAAAACAGAGGATTACGTTAGCTCCGGCACCTCCTCCCGATCCGGAATGCAATTACTTACCTCAGAAGAGCCCAGGGGATGATCAACTGACATGCACATATGACAAAGTAAAATTTTTATGTCATGCCAATTAATCTTGTTTTTCATATTGTAAGATTTATTAACTTCTAAAGAAATCTGTGTTTAAGATTATTTAGCTTATTATAAGGGATCTTGTTGAGTACATTTTCCTTACCTTATTTTCTAGTTTTTGCGTATGCATTTTTTGAAGTGTAGGACTTTAGAGATCTCCAAATCTTCATTTGATGTTATTTTTGTAGGTGAATAAGATGGATGAATTGTTGGGTTGAATGCCTGATCTTGTCAGTTGTTCTAATGAAGTAATGTTCTGAAGTGTAGGTGCCTGAGTGTCTGAAACATTCTTGCAACAGTGTCATTTGTTTCTGATTCTGATTGATTCTGTCTTGTCAGATGGAGAAATCCAAATGATGCATACTGGAGAGACCCACTCAGATCCACAAAGAAACTTGTCCTTTTATTTCCCTAATGAATTTCATTTCAGCAGTAGTGGGGGTATGAATAGATGTGTAGTCAGTTCTGAAAGCTTTATTGAAAATATCAGATTTCTTCTTAGAGAAGAATGGACAGTGCCACTTCATTTTACACTGGGTATTAGTAACATTAATTACATCTTAATTGCACTTATGTAGTATTCTGAGACAAAAAGAGTTTGGCATATTCACATGGAACAACATTGTCAAAAGGGAAAGTATGATACTGCACCTATTGGCATTCTTGTACTAGATTTCACTTGACTAAAGCATAGGTAAAGAAACAACTGGGTGCCCACATTGCCTTTCTAATTGACTGGGGTGGTTTCAAAGGACAGACTATATTCTGATCTCAAGGCCTAAAAAAGAAAGTTTGGCCAAACCAAAGACATAAACTCAAGACTGCCATGTGAACCAATTCAAACTGTAATGTCATTCCATTGAAATGTAAATTTAATAAAAATGTAAACCAGGTTCACAGGACAAAGTTAGCTGTTGTTGTGAGGCAGTTGATCATTAAAATTGCCACCATTAAACATCTGTGTGGTTGCAGATCTGTAATAAAATCCCTGGATCAGTGTGTCCATCGATAGCCGATCACTGGCAAGACTCAGAAAAGTCTAGCTGTGCAACTATGAACAGTAAGCTGCTTTGTTATAGTTACAAACCACAGACCTTTACATATGCAAATGAGGACAACATTTGTTGCATAATATTTTGTTTCCCAAAATATGACAGATGATTTACCAAATTTAAATATGAAATTGTACACACATTGATCTGGCTTATCATTTATTGTACATTTAATTCCATAGCAATGTATCATCCTTTAAAAACAGAAGACAAATAACACAGTCATTTATTTTAAATGTATTTGCAATGATTAGCAAAGAAAGAAAGAAATAAAGAAAACAGAATACATTTAGGGTAAACCTTAGCTTATTTTTTTCATTTCTCTAAAGAGAACACATGCTGTGGAAACCAAATGGTGCTTTTAGGGAATCTGAAACACCTGGATACACTGAATAAGGATTTATTAGGTTATAGTTAGCTGATGTGAAAAGGAAATTTAAAAGGACGTTGCTACATAAATATATCTAAAGCACAAATTTAGGCAGACATTGCTACAATAAATACATCAGTCAACATTTATTTTCTCATGGCTCAGCTAGTTGCTGTGATGAATGCTGCACTGATATTAGTGCTGACAGGCACTGATAAATTGTGCTGTTATGTTTCAGGGAACCATTTTTAAAGTATTCATTGCTAATTTGTCAAATTATACTCCTGTGAACCTAAACAGGAGCAAGGTTTAGAAGGGCAAAGTGGGGGAAAAGCACACATACACTTACACTCGGATGTACACTTTCTTTTATTTAACAGTACTCTAAGGCAATTTAGTTTTGTTTGTTTAATGATGACCACTTCAAAAACATTACATTAGTTGAGATTTTCTTTTCCACATACATCATAAATTCATATATTTAATGAAT
The DNA here is from genome assembly GCF_900747795.2 of Erpetoichthys calabaricus. Taxonomy (NCBI): domain Eukaryota; kingdom Metazoa; phylum Chordata; class Cladistia; order Polypteriformes; family Polypteridae; genus Erpetoichthys; species Erpetoichthys calabaricus. The sequence goes on along the minus strand of NC_041399.2, from coordinate 168,585,124 downwards.
ATGCTATGTTATAAAAGCTGACTTCACAAAGCTATATAGCATTCCAAATGGTCTTTGCAGTGACCTGACACTGCCTGTCCAAAGCATGCCGATCGACTGACAGATAAATGTGACATTTCTTCAAGTGTGCACACTTGAATACAGAAACACAGAATTTAGTGTAAGAGCAGTCCTTTGTTGAAATGGAAGAAATTGGTTTCAGAACCGGGAGGAATGGCTCAATAAAACTGTAAAATGACATTAATAACCTGAAAGCGAACAGCATGCCAATGTGCTTTACATGTTTAACACAGCACTATTTTACAGACTCAGATTTCTACAGTTGGGAGCACCGTTTGAGACAACATTGCGGAGTGAATCTGACATTAACTCAGCAGGATGCACAACTGTCAAGGGAAGAGGCAAAAGATGGTGCGGAACTGTGCAGCTATTGAATTTATTCTTCATTCTGAATTAAAATGTCTACAACAGTTGAAGAAACATTTTCACCTAGTTTATAGCCAGACTGCTCCACGTAATACCTATTAACCATGATATGCCCCTGACACACTTTTATACAAGAAGCGGCATGATTTATTTAAAGATGAATATAAACTAGCTGCTCCCAGCTTTTTACAGTGTTTTATGTTTATGAGGACTGTAAGAAAATCAACTTGCAATGCACTTATCCCCAACGAATGTGAGATGCTGTTCATTAATATTTGTTTTAATGCGATACATTTTGCTTCTCACAAATTGACTCCCATCAGGCTTAGGGGAAGGCAAAAATCAAGGCAAAATGATTTGCAGCACTCCATTTTTTCGCATTTGTTTCCATAAATGCCTTGGGGATATCAAAGAGTGGCATTTCTTTTTAGTGTAACAGCAAGCAACCTTCCATTATGAATGTTTCTGCTTTGAGGTGGCTTAATCTTGCATGAGAAGCAAAAATATTTTTTTGAACTCTCAGATTGGCTCAGAAATTATTTTTCAATGTTTTCTTTTAAAAATCACAGAATTTCATATGCTTTGGTTATAGGTTCACTACAATATTTCCTCAGTGCAAGGGAGGACAATCACATTGAGGTAGCCATTTTATTGCCTGATTTGTTCCAAATTTTATATATACAGTATATACACAGAAGAAACATGGCTCTTCATTTCACAGAGAAGATCTACATTCTCCACCAGGCAGCTGTAACTGGAGTGGCTGTATCACTTGAAAATATGTCACCAACAATACCCTAGTCCTTCTGGTAAATTCAGTATTAAAGAGCAGACCTCTTCTCAGTCTAAATATCTTGTTTACTGTATTTCTTTCTTCGGTTTATATTTTTTTTGTTTGGTTTTGTTTTTTATGCGTATCTCATGTTTTTTGCTCAAAAGTTTATTTACCGGTTCACTGATGGAACAATCTTATCTAATGGCAGCTTTTTCACACCTACCTTCTCCTTTTATCTGTCAACATGAAGACAAAGGCAAAAACAAGAGAGAGAAGTGCAATACAGTGATCCCCTGCCTATCATGGAAGTTACGTTCCAGACTCACCCGCGATAGCTGAAAATCCACGATATAGAAAGACCACATTTTTTTTTATAGTTTAAGCCTTAAAATACCACTCCCACATACTTTAAACACATGTAAATTTATTAAAACACACTTTGGATACACATATGATACACGGATGTCGGGCTAAAGATATGAGTAACATAATAATAATCATCACCAGTTTTACCTTCTCCTGTATGGTCAAAGTCTTCCTCTGGTGCTTAGGCTCACTGCTATCAGAAGGCTTACAAGATGCAGAACGCATGGGAGCCATCGTAGAGCTTAAAACAAAATGAGAAGTTCACAAATGTTTGCTCAGAAAAGTCGGACCACAAGCAAGGTACGTGATACGCGATTCGTTGGGGACCCACGCTCACTGTTCTTGAGAGATTACACCACGTTAGCAGCAGCTAATCAGAGCCCAAGAGAATAAAATCCGCTCTGATTGGTTGAGTCTCCTCTTTCAGCCAATAACGGGCTTTGTAAGAAATCATCTGGGTGCTGTAACGCGAAACTCTTTGTCTGCTGAAAACCATATGCTTTGTTATGAATTGGCTGCAAAGTACACTATAGGTAGGATGTACTTATTGAATTTTTCCGCGATATAGCGGGGGTGCGATAGCTGAACAGCAATAGAGCGGGGGATTACTGTAAAACCTCTAGCGCAAGGGATAAAAAACAAAGTAAGTAATATTTTAAAGAGTTTATTACTATCGATCAAAAAAATAGTAAAACAAGAACAGAACAAATAAGAGAAAAAGGTCACCTCAAAGGTTGTTACCAAAAAAAATTCCACAAACAATGAATCAGAATTCAGAAAATATACTAAAAGTCCATAAACCAAAGAAACAAAATCTGCAGCACTTTCAATTTCCAAATTTGAATAATACTAAACCAGAAGAGAGCCATACGAACATTAACATAGGCAATGCCTCTGCAATGGTCCTTAAATGTTTGCACAGCCGCAATGAATGGGATCCTTGTCCACTTAGGGCTAGCTTAAAGAGAACAAGGAACATAAAAAAAAAAAATAACTAAAACATTGGTCACATTAAAAAGTAATCAATTATAATAAATAAAATAATGCTAAATAAAAATAATATATAAACGTAAAGAAAATACATACAGAATTTGCAAAATAATACTTAGAACACAATGAAAAGGATGCATAGAAAGAAAACACACTTGATCCAGTGACGAAACCCTTGCTATTGCATAACATGTTCAAGTTAGGGGTAGGGTTGGATTTGTTCCAACACAATTTGGATACTTTAGAAGACATCTGGAATTTCACTCCAGTTTCATTTATGCCTTGGAAGTCCACTCATGGCCTGCATTAATGCTGTTCACTTATTTCTCTTAGCTGTGGTTCTGCTGCTTGGAGATTCATTCAGTCTTTGAAGAAACTGTGTATGTACTACAGAGAACACTTGTCATTCTTCTGTTAAAAGAACAACATGCTCACTTCATCAACCCTGGCGATGAAAGGATCAGCTCGACTTTGACAGAAGCAACATGTACTGTCAGGACTTCTGTTCAAAAGTCTTTTACATGAGAGGATATCGATCAGCAGTTTAGGTGTCTCCTATTAATAGACTTTCTGCATTTCACAAGTACTTTATGTCTTCTTTGACTGGCTGATGCTTTAATGAACACTGATTCCTAGGAAATGTAAATATAGTCAAGCAACACTGAAGAGTACATCAAAAAAGAAAGGTGGGAGAAAATGTTTGATTTCAGTGTCACTTTTCCTGAATTTGTAGTGGTTTCTTGTTATCAGAACACGTTTATGCGAGAAAAGCAATCGTCTCAGCTTTCATCTCATTCAATAAATGCTGCGTCATTATCTTTAACTGACCTTTTAGAGTTAAGACAATGACACACTCCATCAGATATTGCTAAATATTTTTACATTCAAATGTACAACCCTGAGTTCCTTTCCTTGTGTTGGGTTTGTTTGTTTAGTTTGTAATTAAATAATTATCTATATGAGCACATTCCATGTATTTTTCATTATGTCCTACTTGCTATTTGCTTTGTGTCTATTGCTGATGGGTTAGTTACTAACTCCCATGACCCTGACTAGAAAAAGCTGTTTTTTAAAAGGATTAATAAGTGGATGGATGTCCTTCAAGATGTGCTCTGTGGGCACAAAGGTTCACTTTTTAATTGCTAAATATGTGCTTAAATCTCTTCAGACGTGGCATGATACCTCCACTGATGCAAATCAATAAAGAATGGGTCATTTACAGTATTTAAAAATGTCATCAGTTTAATTACTAAAACTAATCCACCCAGGATTTACAAGGGAAAATTGGAGACAAAGTGATCTTTAAATTACCAATGACAGATTAGACAGATTCCTAATGCAGGAAAATGAACTTTAATGGATCCCATCTTAGCTGTGGGATTCTATTTACTACGACTGAAGATAAATGATTTTGTCTAAAAAACTAATTAAGCCAAATAGAGGTCAAGGTATTTAAACCGTTGACTGTGCTAAATAAACCAAAAATACTACAAGGACATGAATAATGAATCTTTTGGAATTTGTGGTATAATTGTGGCTTCTTAAAATGTTAATTATTAGATAGAATACAGCTTTACGAAATAGGCCTTACTGTCTTAGGGCCTTAGAGACAGCAGGCCTTACTGCCTTAATTTCCCTCTACACATTTTATGAATATCACATTTTTATTCTTATTTGGTGTTCTAATAAACAATTAACAGTTAGGTAAAGAAAATATTTTCAGTTTTGGAATGAGGTCGCTAAATGTGACATGTCTAGCAACTTTCAGTTGTGTAAGTTGACATAGTCAGGCAAAAAGATCAGCAACTGTGGTCAGTACATCTGACATACACCATGACTAGAAGTTGCATAATGTGGCTTCAGCTTTCTATACTTCCATTATCAAAATAGCTTCACATTTTACTTTGCCTGTTGGCCTTCCTCTCTTTCTCATGTGTGGGGGATGAATGGAATTTAGTTTTGTCAAGTTTGACTTGTTTATATCGAATATTACTTGCTTTTAATAAATTCAATAAAATAAATAAAACAGCTTAGTCCGAGATAGGGCCACTGAAGCTGAAAGCTATCCCAGAGGTTTCAGGTGCAATGATGGGGTGCCAGTTCTTAAACTTTCATGCACGCTGCCAACTGTACATTTCTGGTCTGTCTTTTTCTGAGAAATTCTTATAGTTTTACAGTTATAACCTGAAATTAGAGAGATGATTCTGTCATCACATATGTCCACCCATTTGAACACGCATTTTCCCTTTCTGCATTAGATGGCGTTGAAGACTACGCTGTTATTATCAAGTATAAGTTAGGAACAAACCACACAGTAGTCCATCAAATGTCATAGCCATGCACCTACTCCCAGTTTATATTAACCATTTAAACATGCATGTCTTTAGAAGGAAACTGTAGTTTTTGAACGTGAATGTGCAAATTCTGCAAGGTTATGGTCCCAGCTTCTAAAACTGTATGACAGCAGTAGTACATTACATCACTGTGCCACCCAAGGTAAAAAACAAAGAAAACATAGAACATGATTAAGATGCAGTTATTATTGCTGTATATGTTGAAATATTAATGTGAAAAACCTTCAGTGATATTTCAAATCTTTTTGTTGTAATTTACTGTTCATACGTTTGAATGTAGTAAGTATAGATGTAATGTAATGTAGTAAGACATGGACACTAATCAGTGACCTGAGATGAAGACTGGACTCCTTTGGTACTGTGTCTCTCCGGAAAATCCTTGGGTACCGTTGGTTTGACTTTGTGTCGAATGAGAGGTTGCTCATGAGGCACATTACCTGCATTGTGAGGGAGGGTCAGTTACGGCATTATGGCCATGTGGCACGTTTCCCCAAGGGTGATCCAGCTCATAAGATCCTCATTGTTGGGAACCCGAGTGGCTGGACCAGGCCCAGGGGTCGCCCACGTAACACCTGGCTGCGGCAGATAGAGGGTAATTTCCGGAGGGTGGGACTGGACCACGTGTCTGCCTGGAGGGTTGCCAACCGGGATCCCGAGTTGTTTCGTGGTGTAGTGGGTGCAGCAATGCTCTGTACCAATGCATGCTCCCCAACTTGACTTGACTTGGTTAGAATGTAATGCTGCCTTTGTTTTGGCGGAAACAATGTTAAAGTCATTAGAGTTGTAAAAAAACAAAGCTAGCATCTTGGTCCATCCAGCTTCAATTTGCCTGCACTAAGTTATTTTGCTTTGTTAAAGAATGCTTTTATCAATACAATGATCAATTTTTATAATGCTTTCCAACGTCAACATTAACAGAAATAATATTACATCAAAAGAAGCAAAAGAATGCATTGAGTAGATGGTGATGATCAGGGATGATTGCCACTAATCTGTCCTGATGGGGATTTAGAGATGACCACAGCTTTTAAAAGGCTGATTTTAAAGAATGCAAAACTCTCCGTTTTTACTGGTTTAAACTGTCAATGTATACTCAGAAGACCAATATTTTACCTCCTATCTTTCTACCCTTTCATCTTCCAATGTGTTTATTCAGTTATGGGGTATTGGGAATCAGCCCCTATCCCAGGGGCACAGGGCAGGAGGTGGGAAAAAACTGTGGAGGGGCACTAACCCATTGCAGGGTAGATTCTTGTACACCTACACTCAGATCAGGACAATTTAGAGCTATCTACTGACCTTTCATTGGGATATAGGAGGAAAATCAGACCACCTGGAGAAAACCTGACACAGATAGAAGGATTAGATACAGTCTGCACAGAGGCTGGCATTCAAAACCAGGAAGCATTTTTATTCACTGTGCCACCTCCTCAACATTTTATACTGTACATGTGAACAATATGGCATATTATTAAAAAATTAGCCTAGCACAGTGCTATTACATATAGTCAATATATAAAGATTTTCAAACAACAGCATACTGCATAATTTTAATAATGAGCAATTTGTAATCAATTCAGTTAATGACTCTAAGAAGTCCTTCATTTTCACTTACTATTCAGTAAAGCTTCTAGCAAGTGATATTTTTTCAGTAGCTGTTAGTTGCAGTGAAAACTGACAATAATTATTTTATAAACATGAATAGCAGTTTGGCAGTGTTTTTATTGAGGAGAAGATGCACACATACATATTTTTTTTAATGAAGAACAAGTTGTCCAAAATCATAAGTTGGTAGGTATACCAATATGCGTATCCAAAAAAACAATAATGAGCCATTAATTCAGTTTACATATGCTTTATCATTTTGTAATATTTGGTTGAAATTAGTTTTTCTGACAAGTCCATACATCATTTTTGTGTGGAAACAACAGTTGAATAAAGGAAAAAACATCTTACCTCTATGCAGCTGATTTTACTGTTGATTAACAGATTTCTGAATAAAAAAACACAGGAATAAAACAAATAAAGTAGCACGCAAAGCACTATTTTTTGAAAACTGCTTCACACAAGACATTTTACTATTTTAATAAACAAAAGAAAACAAATTCTTTTTTTTCAAACAGACCTTAGAAATGTATTGCCTAAGAGTTGTTTTATTCTGCTCAGGACTGGCTCTGCCATTTAGCACTTGTGAAAATAGTGAAAAGTATAGAAAAGCCCTGTCATAAAATGTATTTGCGTTCATGTATTAGGACTTCATGTACTATGACAAAATTCTTAGCAAAGATGAAGTCAATAAAAAAAAAACATTTTGAATTTTAGTGATTTATAGTTTTATAATTGTAAAGAACCTTAATGAAACAAATTATTATTTTGTCATGTCATTTTCCAACCTGCTTAATCCAGACCTGGTTTGTGTGGGGGTGCTGGAGGCTATCCCAGTTAGTATAGAGCACAAGGCAGGAACAAACCCTGGACAGGGTGCCAGTCCATCATAGGGTGAACACACACAAACACACATGCATACATGCACACAGACACACCACACACACACTAGGGCCAATTTTAGTATCATCAGTTCATCTGACCTGCATGTCTTTGGAGAGTGGGAGGAAACAGGAGCATCCATGCAGGCATGGACATAATATGGAAACTCCATGCAGGGAGGACCCAGGACTCAAACCCTGGTCTTTTTACTGCAGCGCTACCAGTGCACCACCATGCTGCCCAATAATTATTCTTTAGTTTTACAAACTGTTATTCACTTTGTAATATGAAACTATCAGTGTACTAGCAGTATACTTATCTTATATGTAAACGTCTATGCGTGGAAGTGTGTGTGTCTGTCTGACCAAGAAGTGAGAGGTGGAGTTGGGGTAAGGGCTCCACCTCTGAGGAAACAGAAAACTCAATTAGCTGTAAATATCACAACCGAGGCGAGCACGTCAGCAAAACGAAACCTCAGAAGAAAGACAAAGTCACTTTGCTGCTAACATCGGAAAAACGGTATCCCTTTTACTTTTCCTCCCACCACTAATGCACAAGCGATGCGAGCACAAAAACGAATCCTCATAGGAGAGAGGGTGCCCAGAGTAGATCCTTTCAATTACCTGACATCTCTACATTTCAGTTAAACATATATATAAGCAAAACACATTTACTTTAATTTAACTAATATCTGTAGTAAATGTCTAGTTTTCTTTGGCATTATCTTCCAAGAATTCACAAAATTTATCAAAACAAATAATTCATTCCTAAACTCTGGTCGTAACCCGATTTGGTCGTGAACCGAATCAATTTCCCCCATAGGATTGTATGTAAATACAATGAATTCGTTCCAGACCGTACAAACTGTATGAAAATATATATTTTTTTAAGTTTTTAAGCACAAATATAGTTAATTACACCATAGAATGCACAGCGTAATAGTAAACTAAATGTAAAAACATTGAATAACACTGAGAAAACCTTGAATAACAGAGAAAACTAACACTGCAAGAGTTCGAGCTATAGCGCTACGAACCGCTCGCTAAAAACACTTTTTTAATGAGTTTTAAGCACAGGGTAAAAAATGAACATTTGAAAAATCCGTAATTTAATAAACCACCAAGAAAAGTAACATTGCAACAATGCACGCTACGAACCGATCGCTGTAAACAGAAGTGAATACAAAAACAAGCCCAGTGCATTCTTTAACTGCCTTCTCTGCCTTATGCGTCCAGCCCCTTGTCTCTTGCTCGCTCTCTCTCACGTGTGTGTGTCTCTCGCGCGCCTGTGTGTGTGTCTCTCGCGCGTGCCTGTGTGTGTGTGTCTGTGTGTCTCTCGCATGCCTGTATGTGTGTATCTCTCTCACTCGCCTGTGTGTGTGTGTCTCTCTCACGCGCCTCTGTGTGTGTGTCTCTCACGTCTGTGTGTGTGTGTGTCTCTCGCGTGCCTCTGTGTGTGTGGAAATCATCGGCGCGCACAAACTGAAAGGGAAACTGGCTTGTTCGTATACCAAGTGTGTGGTCGTGAACAGATGCAAAAGTTTGGTGAACTTTTTGGTCGTAAACTGATTTGTACGTGTTCAGAGACGTTCGTGAACCGAGGTTCCTCTGTACATACCTATAGTACACAAAAAATGCCTACATGAATGTAAATATATAAATCAGTTCATAATTAATTTAAAATACCAGATTACAAACAAAATATAATTTAGAAAATACTATTAAAGAGTAAATAGCAGCAATCCTACATTTATGAAACTCTTACGTAAAAGAAAGGGTGACTTGATCGGCTGGGTAGGTCGAAATTTACAGCTTAGCCTAAGGCAGCAAAAATGGCAGAGCTGGCCCTGTATGTTGTCCATCTGTACCACTGCCAACTACAGAGAGAGATCTATGATAAGATAAACGATCATTTAGTGATATCTGTAAATTCTAAAGATATCTCAAAATTATTTACAAGTAATTTTAAATATTTCAAGATATCCTTTAATCATTTGCAGCTAACTTAAATTATTAAGGCTATCTGGGATTACTGAAGTTATGCTAATCAACATGCTCCTAAACGTTTTGGACCCAAACTATGGAGAGAGCTTGTGAATGACAAACCCTCAGAGCACTGAAGAAGCAAACATGAGGATAGAGTGCGCGGAAATATGTGACATGAAGCAGCTGGCAACTGGTCAAAGAGGCTGCTTCTGACTCAGTCGCTGCTCATCGCAGCTCCTCTGCTGCACAATCTCTACCAAATACCCCTGCAAACACCCCTATAACTGGAATCACTAGAAATCAAAACAAAAATTGGTTTACACACAGAAACTGCTTATGATGTGGACAGCATTGAGCTACTGCCCACTTCTGCATAACAAAACCTTCCAAGCCAGTTCCAACAAGTTGGAATCCCTTCAAAAATTAGTCAAGAACAGCCAGTTTGAGCCGCTGTTTGTTTGACAACCTAGGGGAGGTACTTGACATCTTGGAAGATGAGTTAGAGGGAACTTTACAACATGATAAATTCAAACAAATTGGTTCAGTTGGAGTGTCCCTAAACAACAAACTTTCAAAACTATTTGTATTGGTGAAAGAACATCCGTGGAGAGAACAAAAAATAGAAAATGTGAAACAACCAGGGGTCTTGGAAGAAACATGCAGCTAAGAAAAAAACATGGTGACATAAATAAAACATTTTGAAAGCTCAAAACAGACCATAATTGACTGTGAATTGAAACCAGGTTCTTGAAGTTATGAAGCTAACCAAGTAACTATCATGGCATCTTGCACATTTTTTTTTTACAAATAAAAGCGAAAAAAAAAAAAAACAACAATGCATATTCTCCAGATAATCCCAGGATGTGAAGGGGAGATGTCTTTTTGCATTAAAGTTTTCACCACATCCTTTTCTTTTGTAGTCGAGCAATACAGCATTCTTTATATTTATTTTAGGATATATTTACTAAAAACAAATTTCCCAGCATATGCATGTATAAAACTCGTATGACTGTTCTTTGTCAAAGGTAGCTACTCTGTTATGCTATTTTGTGACCTATTGATTCTGGATACTGATTTCATAAAAATAAAACAGGTAAAACGACATGCATAAAACATTACTGTGGGAAGAAAACTACATGTAAGAATCAATAGAAATTAATCAAAACATCCAGCTCACCTTGGTCAAGTAAGCAGAATATCAGGAAAGAAAAGATTAATGTTACCTGATTCAGTCTAGTGTTGGTCAATGTATATTCAAGAGCCCACATTTATATTCATGATAATTCATCTCCTGCAAGTTTTTTTCTGCTTTACAACAGGCAAAGAGTGAATTATATATTACTGTAACATGGCCAGTTTAAATGGACCAAATATGTAAACATTACTTATAAAGTACTTACTAATAGTATATATACAATATACTAATATATATACTGTATTGTGAGGGGCAACCTGTATGGACATGTGGAACAGGAATCTTTACCCAGCTGGGAGGCCATTATAATGGAAAGGAAAGGAAAGGCAGCTTATTCTTGTTCCTTCCCCAAGACACTAGGTGGCAGCCAACCCAGGCTGGGATTCCCACATGGATAAACGCAGGGCATGCTGGGTGCTGTTGTCCCAGTGGTCAGCCCTCTTGTGTTCCATGGGGGTCCACCAAAGGGATTAGCAGGGATTGGGAATCCCTATTCTGTGGGGCTTCGGCCACAGTTTCATGTCACTGGAAGTACTCCCAGGTGTGGGATAAAAGGAAAAGCCCTGCTTCAATCTTGGAGCCACAGTCATTAGGTGAAGGACAAAGCTTGCTGGAGCAGTGGAGGAGGCTGAGAGAGAAGACAACAGAGAGACAGCAAAGTTATTGTGCATGAGAAATTAAGTGTTATTGTGGTGTGGAAAATACTTGTTGTAAAGAGTTTCCAACAATAAAACCTTCATTCATTGATGAACTTGTGTCTGAGCCTGTTTTGTTGGGAATTTGGGTAGCTGCAGCTCCCCCTACAGGCCACTGTATAGCTATATCTATATATCTATCTATCTCTATATATATATAGATATGGATAGCATAGTGGGTGCCCAACGCCTGCCGCTGGGGGTTGGCAAGCAAAACAAGCAGGGGTCAGAGCCCCTAGTAATAAAAATAATAATAACAACAATAATAATAATAATAATACATTTTATTTATATAGTGCCTTTTCCATGCTCATATTCCTACTGGTTCCAAATTGATTTATTAATCATCCATCCATCCATTTTCCAACCCGCTGAAGACTATTTAAGATGGCTATGTGCTCCTCCTGTTGTCTAAGAATTTGGATTAAGCACAAAAAGCTTTTATGGTGTTAGGTACTGTCTTCTAAAAAGCTAAGGGTTAGAATCTATCTTTTGGAATTACGGTAAATTGTCGTTATCCACAGGGGTTAAATTCTTCTTCAGGAAATGGAAACCCCTGATACTGAAGTGTTGATCTTATGGGAAAAATGGGGATGCAATTCACAATATACTTTTTCTACTTTTTAATATAATCACATAATTTTGTGTACTGAAAGCCAACTAAGCTTATAACCGTCCATCCCGTCCTGGGTCCTGTCTTGTGTGGCCCTGTCGGCCAGATGAGCCGGGTCAGGATTGTCAGGGAAAGATGGGGTTGGCGGACACGTTGGCTCTCCTCCATTGTACCCATGAAGCTTGATAATAATTCTTCTGCAGTGTCACCTACAGAGAACTTTGTTACAATTTTAACTTCTCTAGATAGTCAAGTTAGATAGTCTTCTAGGTGCTCTGCCAGAGGCCACATGCGACCACAGAGTGGCCGATCCAAGGATCTCACTAAACCATCAATTTCATAGTACAGTAATCCCTCGCTATATCGCGCTTCGCCCTTCGCGGCTTCACTCCATCGCGGATTTTATATGTAAGCATATTTAAATATATATCGCGGATTTTTCGCTGCTTCGCGGGTTTTTGAGGACAATGGGTCTTTTAATTTCTGGTACATGCTTCCTCAGTTGGTTTGCCCAGTTGATTTCATACAAGGGACGCTATTGGCAGATGGCTGAGAAGCTACCCAACTTACTTTTCTTTCTCTCTCTCTTGCGCTGACTATCTGTGATCCTGACGTAGGGGGTGTGAGCAGGGGGGCTGTTCGCACACCTAGACGATACGGACGCTCGTCTAAAAATGCTGAAAGATTATCTTCACTTTGCTACCTTCTGTGTGCAGCTTTTAAGTATGCTGCACGGTGCTTCGCATACTTAAAAGCTCAAAGGGCACGTATTGATTTTTTTATCTGTCTCTCTCTCTCTGCTCCTGACGGAGGGGGTGTGAGCTGCCGCCTTCAACAGCTTTGTGCCGCGGTGCTTCGCATACTTAAAAGCAAACAGCCCTATTGATTTATTTGCTCCTTTGAAGAGGAAGATATGTTTGCATTCTTTTAATTGTGAGACTGAACTGTCATCTCTGTCTTGTCATGGAGCACAGTTTAAACTTTTGAAAAAGAGACAAATGTTTGTTTGCAGTGTTTGAATAACATTCCTGTCTCTCTACAACCTCCTGTGTTTCTGCGCAAATCTGTGACCCAAGCATGACAATATAAAAATAACCATACAAACATATGGTTTCTACTTCGCGGATTTTCTTATTTCGCGGGTGGCTCTGGAACGCAACCCCCGCGATGGAGGAGGGATTACTGTAGTGTCAGATAGTGTGTACAAAAGGCAGGGACTTAATCAATGCAAGCTAATAACCTGCACTTACTTGGGATTTCTTGTTCATTGGGAACAATTGCAAGCCCTGGCCCCCATCATAAATGGGGTTCAACAGCTTACCCATGTCTCCTGGATAGACACTCCATTCAGTGTATCGCGTGTAGCGCCATAGGATTAAAAGTCAAATCGGAGGTAAAAAGCTTAGGGGTAACCGTTGATTGTAATCTGAATTTTAAATCGCATATTAATCAGATCACTAGGACAGCATTTTTTCACCTAAGAAACATAGCAAAAGTTAGACCTCTTATATCATCGAAAGATGCAGAGAAATTAGTTCATGCGTTTGTTTTCAGTCGGCTAGATTACTGTAACGCACTCCTCTCAGGACTACCCAAAAAAGACATCAATCGTTTGCAACTAGTGCAGAATGCAGCTGCTAGAATCCTTACCAGGAAAAGAAAATCCGAACACATTTCTCCAGTTTTGATGTCACTACACTGGTTACCTGTGTCATTCAGAATTGACTTTAAAATTCTGCTTATGGTTTATAAAGCTTTAAATAATCTCGCCCCGGCTTATATATCGGAATGTCTGACATCTTATATTCCAAATCGTAACCTCAGATCCTCAACTGAGTGTCTCCTTAGAATTCCAAGAGCAAAACTTAAAAGAAGTGGTGAGGCGGCCTTCTGCTGTTATGCACCTAAAATCTGGAATAGCCTGCCAGTAGGAATTCGCCAGGCTAATACAGTGGAGCACTTTAAAAAACTACTGAAAACACATTATTTTAACATGGCCTTCTCATAACTTCACTGTAATTTAATCCTGATACTCTGTATATCTAATTCATTATAATAACTATTCATTCAAAATCTGTACTAACCCCTACTCTCTCTTCTGTTTCCTTTTCCGGTATCCTGTGTGCGCCACCACCATCTACCCAAAGCACCATGATGTTCCAACAATGATGGATGGATTAAAAGCCAGAAATCTGTATGACCATCAGCATCAAGTGACTCCGTGAAAAACCCGAACTACAAAGAGGACTATTTCATTTATGTTAGGTAGAATGCCCAAAGGGGACTGGGCGGTCTCGTCGCCTGGAACCCCTACAGATTTTATTTTTTTCTCCAGCCTTCTGGAGTTTTTTTTTGTTTTTTCTGTCCACCCTGGCCATCGGACCTTACTCCTTTCTATGTTAATTAATGTTGTCTTATTTTAATTTCTTATTTTGTCTTTTATTTTTCTTCTCTTAATTATGTAAAGCACTTTGAGCTACTTTTTGTATGAAAATGTGCTATATAAATAAATGTTGTTGTTGTTGTTGTTATACATCTAAGGGCATCACAGACCTGTTATTACTTAATCTCATGTGTCACTGCTGCATGATAGGCCTCTCAAAAAATTTTTAAGACCTTAGCGGTCTGTATGCTAGATTTCAACTGTGTTGGAAACCTCGGTTTCCACTAAAGCACAATACCAGTTTTCAATTCAGGATTTATCCTCCTTTCATTCCATGACGCTTTTTGCATTCACCTAATCATTCTAATCTGCATCTTTCCAACTTTATTTCATATTGTGCCTTTATTAATCTTATTCACTCCCATACAGTATACTGTACCACTACTCATTTTTAAAAAATGTTTATCTTCAATGCAATAGGCTCCTTTAGAATTCAGAATGTGGCCAGATCCTACAATTTCTCTTCCTTGTTATCACTGCCATGCTGTCACCCCATCTACACATAGCATGGTATGCCCAACTCCCATATCTAAATTTACACTTTTAATATCGGTATGTTCCATGCCCCTTGCACATTTTCAACAAAAGTCCCATTCACCAGGAGTAGGTCCTTCATACCACCACACCTTTTTAATCACCTACTTCTGGCAACCTGTTCAATGAAATTAGTTTCTCAAAACACCTATACCTGCGGTGGGTTGGCACCCTGCCCAGGATTGTTTCCTGCCTTGTGCCCTGTGTTGGCTGGGATTGGCTCCAGCAGACCCCCGTGACCCTGTATTCGGATTCAGTGGGTTGGAAAATGGATGGATGGATGGAAAACACCTATACTGCACATGCCACAATACACCCACCTCTTTCTTTTCCTCCAACCTTTTACTGATAGAAATGCAAGCTCCCTGAGGGTTAAGAGTGATGTAGCATACAGTAATTTTTTTTCTATGCTTCTGCCTTTACTGGGTTGAAACTCACTGTACTGTACTGACACAGCAGCTTACATTCAGAAATATGGACTCCAGCTGTGTCAATTCTTGTTATGCTCATTCCCTCCCAGTGGCAGTTACTATAACGGTTGACTCCTCATAACAGAACACACTGTGTCTCATTCCTCTGGTCAACACCCCACGATGGGTATTCTTTTCATTAGCATCTTGGCTCTAAATTAATGCTGTGTATCTGCAGCTATATACTTAAGTTAAAAAAAAACTCAGATATGAAAGCATTGTTTCCATGATGAATACAAATTTAAAGTGTGCAGGGTAGCAATCCCAGGCCAATGCTAACTGAGAGAATATGCAGCCATGAATATTCATGCGAATTTGTGTTTTAAAGTGCAAATGTAAGGCAATATGGAGTGAAGTGACTAGCAGAGCTAAAATGAGTTGTAGCCACAAAGGATGGTGAGGGTCACACAGAATTTGTGATACTCAATCACGACCAGATTAGGTCCTGCTGCATTTTTATCACAGTCAAATAGAGAAAAATAATAATAATTGTGAAATGAACTTGCAGAAAATGTCTACATTCAGAAAATGAAGAAATCAAATTCTAAATGCATGTTGGAAGTGAGTTTAACTCATTCATCAAGGGGGAGTCAGAGTTCATGTTAGCAGTCACATGTAAAAGACAGGAAATACCTCTGGGCAAGATGCCAGTCTGTCACAGGACACACTTATGCACACAAACCCACCCTCACTCACACCTGTCAGTTTAGTGCTGCCAGTCAAACTGACAAATTGTGTTTAGATTTGTGAGAAGAAACTGGAGTGCCCAGAGGGAAACGCTAGAGAACACAGGATAACATGTACACACACACCTTAGTCATGAATCAAATTGGAATGACATTTCTAAAAAAAAAAAAAAGAGTCTTAAAGTGGGCTTCGCTTCAGGGTTCATTTATTTTTAAATTTACTTAAAAAAGAAATAAAAATAGAGGGCTTCTTAAACCAAAGTTTTTCTTCTAAAAAATGGGAAATTTACTGCATTGTCACAAAATTGATTTCACAGCTACTAAAATGCAGTTTTGTGAATTTTTCTATATAATTAAGAGATTCCTTTTTCAATTAAATGATTCTCTACATTTATCTTCCCACAAAAAGATAGCTAGATAAAACTTTATTTGTCCTGGGGAAAATTTGGGTTTTTACAGAAGCTCTTTATATATATATATATATACAATATATATATTGTAAAGAAGCACAAAACGCTCATAAAGGTTTGGGGTTTCCGGCCCCGTATACTGTAGAAAACTATGAATTATTGTACAAATAATCATACAACAGTCATTCATAACATAGCCCACCATTATGGCGGATGGGGGAACATTTATCTTGCGGGACCGGAAATGATTGAATGGACTGATGAGATGGATGCTGGGATTGCTGACGTCATCGGGGTGAGACAGAGGGAAGGCGGAAGTGGCGTATTGTTTTGAAGTGTTCAGGTGGACTCATGGCGGCGGTGCGTCTTTCTTTCTGTAGAAACAAAGAGAGAGAGGTTAGTACCCGGCCATTCCCATCTGACATACGATGTCGCGTCACATTTTGAGTCGTTCCGCGGCTCCCTAATCGCGCGTGCGTGACAATATATATATATATATATATATATATATATATATATTGTGGACAAATAATACTCCAAAAACCACAAAAAAGAGTTGGGGACCATCCCCATATAATGTCCAGTGGACAAAGAATCCATCCATCCATTTCCCAACCCGCTGAATCGGAACACAGGGTCACGGGGGTCTGCTGGAGCCAATCCCAGCCAACACAGGGCACAAGGCAGGAACCAATCCCGGGCAGGGTGCCAACCCACCGCAGGACACACACAAACACACCAAGCACACACTAGGGACAATTTAGAATCACCAGTCCACCTAACCTGCATGTCTTTGGACTGTGGGAAGAAACCGGAGTGCCCGGAGGAAACCCACACAGACATGGGGAGAACATGCAAACTCCACACAGGGAGGACCCGGGAAGCGAACCCAGGTCTCCTAACTGTGAGGCAGCAGCGCTACTACTGCGCCACCATGCCGCCCACAAAGAATGCAAAAAGTTAGATAAATTGCAGTTACATTTCTTTACAGTCATTCAACAACAACAGTGCAGAACAATGGCATTTATATACAGTAAAAATGGTGGACGGAAATCAGTTGGCCGGATATGACATCATTTGCTGTAAGCAAGAAGTGACATCGTCAGAAAGGTGCCAGATGTAACATCATTAGGAAGGCACCAGAATTGACATCATGGTGAAGGCGCTGGAAGTGATGTCATAATGAAGGCACCGGAGGTGACGTGGTCTTGAGGAGTCAAAGGCGGAAGTGACGGATGGACGCCATCTTTGGAACCCGGAAGTTTGATAGGTATTTTTAATTTTCCTCTTTTGGTCTGATGAGAGAGAGAGAGATGGCATTAGTACCGTAAATCGACCCCTTGTCTTCCAATATTTCACTCAACTCCGGGCTTGTTGACTGCCTTCTAAGCGTGCATGTATGACAATATATACAGTATATATATATATATATATATATATATATATATATATATATATATATATATATATATACAGTGGAACCTCGGTTTGCGAGCATAATTTGTTCCGGAAACGTGCTCGCAGTCCAAAGCACTCGTATATCAAAGTGAATTTCCCCATAAGAAATAATGGAAACTCAGATGATTCGTTCCACAACCCAAAACTATTCATATAAAAATGATTAATACAAAATATAAAGTAAAAATACATAAAACAAATTAACCTGCACTTTACCTTTGAAAAGAATCATGGCTGGTGTGAGTGAGTTTCTAAACTCATGTGGGATTCCACCCAACGGGACGACACGCGGAAGAGTGTCCCAAAGCAATCGCAGTCTTCCAGCGTTGTAGGCGTAAAAGCGAATCCAAAAAGATCGCGGACATGCTATAAGCGCCTGCTGTGGATGGGTGATACAAGGAACATTATAAATGCGCAGGGCACAGTACTGCTTGGCCACGACCCTGCCTGACTGCTGTGTCTGTGTATAGGAGAGTGGCAGATCCCGCTACAATAACTGACCGCGCTGTTGTTGTTTCAAGCTTTATAAAGCTGGTGTTGATAAAGTACTGAGACTCAGCTTCGTGTTTTGGGGTGCAAAACGGGGACTCGCATGTCACAGCACACACGCGCACACACAAACACACAGTCACAGTCACAATTCTGTAGTAAACAGTATGCGCTCGTACGGATGTTGACTATATGAGTGAGGCACACCGACTCCGGAGAATGGGAGACGATTGCCCACAGTCCCACAGCGAGAGAGAGAGAGAGAGAAGAACCATGAGCTCAGTTGTGATCACATGATGCTCAGCAGACAAAGCGTATACATACTACTCGTATTGCAAGACCTCGCTCGTTTATCAAGTCAAAATTTGTTTTTTTTTTAGTGAGTGCCACAGATAACAGACAGGCACTGCATTTGTGATAAAATGGAAGGGATCAGAGGATGGACAAGCAGGAACTGAGGCCAGGAGCAGTTCCATCCCCCATACATTAGGTGGCAATGGTCCGCTGGAGGAATCCCAGCTTGGACACACACAGTTCAGCCTGGTTGGGGTCTCTACTTGCTGCTGTTGGGGGGGACAGCCCTGGTTTTCAAACAACCCGGAAATACTCCCCACAAGTCATGTTGGGTCACCAAAAACTGTTATGGGTCCAATATAAAAGGAGCCTACTGACTTAACTTGGATCCTGCCGCACAAGGGACAACTGTCAAAGAGGCTGCCTCAGCTCCGCCACCTGGTCAAAACAACACAAAATCTTCCTCTCCAAAGGGGAGCAGTGGCTCGGGAGCTCCGACCGGAGCAGAGGGAGTCTGGGGGAAAAGAGACAAAGCAGTGAGACACTAAGACAGCCACGGCGCTGTCTTTTAAATGTTCGAAGCCCCGTCCAAGATGTAGATTGCGCAGCACGGCAGTAAGCAGCAGCCTAGCAGCTGATCCTGCATAGAGATGAAAAGCTGTGTTTTTTTCCTATTGGATCACTATTTAAGAGGGGGTTTCATAGGTGCGGCCGCATCCCCTTGTATGTAAAAGTATCCAATTCCTTGTGTTGCTCCACTGTTGTTCACATACGTATCAGAAACACAGTCATTAAGTCTCACAAACTGTGGTCTGCCTGACAGATAGTCCATT
Source organism: Erpetoichthys calabaricus (assembly GCF_900747795.2). NCBI lineage: Eukaryota > Metazoa > Chordata > Cladistia > Polypteriformes > Polypteridae > Erpetoichthys > Erpetoichthys calabaricus. Next base: position 168,565,621 of record NC_041399.2, on the reverse strand, counting down.
ATCCAGGACACAATTGGCTCATCCAATTGAATATCTCTAAGCTTACCCCTTAATTGAAATGGCTGAACTGGATAGTACTGAAGGCACTAAAGAAGTCAAAAAACATAATCCTCACAGTGTTGCCAGCTTTGTTCAGGTGAGGATAAGCCTTGTGGAACAGATACAGAAGATAATTGCATCCTCCACAATCTTTGTCCGACAGGCCAATTGCAGTGAGTCCACGTGATCTACCAAAAGAGGACTCGTATAGTCCAAGATTAGTATCTCAAAGATCTTTATGATGTGAGACATAAGTTCCACTGGTTTGTCATAATTAAATGAAGAGGTGCTTATCTTCTTAAGAACAGGAACCATGCAGGATGTTTTCCACAACGGTAGCACTTTCTTGAGCCTTAAACACAGGCTGAAACTGGAGACAGAGGACACCACAAAGTTGGTCAGCACAGGTCTTAGTAGTATCTCTAGCAGAAATACACAAGGGGCTACACAAAGTCCATATTTCAAAATATCAGCATAAATAGCTTTGTAAAAATGACTATTTAAATTTACTTAAGTCTGTTTAATTAATTTGTATTAACCGATTTTATGTCTTTGAGAATGCCTTAAGTTTGAAACAAAATTATTACGTGTAATATTTTCAAAGTAATAGCTGAAACAGACTTGGGGTTTCTTTTTTTTGTAACCTTTGAAAACATATGAAATAAAAATACCTACAATGACACGGCTCTGCTCTGTGATGATAACATGAACATGTGTGATTCTATTTTAACAGTGATTAATAAAAAGGTAATATACTGTACACAAAATGCACCACCAAAGTTTTGGGTCTATTTAACCAGTATTCCTACAATGACTTTAAAAAATGTTGACTTTTTTAATATTTGACTTACCGGTTTTCCCTTCAGATATTATATTAAAAAGATCAGGAAAATGAAGCTTTACAATTGTTAAATAAATCAAAACATATACCCCCTAATACAAATTTATTGTTGAAATATATACCCTACTCCCACTAGTTTTCACAATATTTATGTATTTATAACTATCTATATGGGTTTACAATTGCTCTGGATTTCAGGATTTTTAAACAAACCAACATCACAGAAAATTAAAAAAAGAAAAAAAACTAGTATAAATTACTAAACAAACAAGTAAATACTTCAATGCAGCTGAAGGAAAAGGAATCCACTAACTTTTGGCACCAGGAGGAAATTACTGTTCAACTTCAATACTGTTTGACCACATAAAAACAAACGTTGCTCTGTTCAAGTATCACAGGGATAACTAATTCCATTATGTGATTAATATTTAAAGAAAATGATGAGATGTGAGCAGGGACGAATTAACCAAAAGAGCAATCGAGTGTGTGCTCAGGGTCACCAGGACCTGGGAGGAGACACCGGCACCAAAAAACCTATTACACTTCACAAGCATCTCAATGGCTGTGTGTCTGATTATCTGCATTAGCCAGTGAAATCACAAAAAAACTAATAATAAAAGTAATAACTGTTACATTGTCATGACTGAACATACATTTATTAATTTATTTATCAGTTTAAGAACATTTTCCATGGCTGGATAATTTTTGTCTCAGAATCTAGCATTCTTATTTTATGGTATACCTTAATTTCAAGGCTACGTTAAGTATTTTGATAGCTTAATTTGCTTATTTGTTATTAATTATTTCTACTGCAATGCCATCTTAGATTTTTGATGGCTGCTGTTGTTTTGTGATTGGGTTGCTACGATATGAATACGGGATACTTTGGGCACAAACTGGAGGTCGCACCATCATGACATCATCATTCATGACAGTATTTAACCTTCTTTTTCAGGGAAGTGCAATTGTCTGACTTTCAAAAAGATTACAATAAATTTGTCTAGCTTTATAATTCTCTTTGGTTTTTGTTCTAGCATTTCCTTAAATTTTATCTTTTGGTTTGCATATTGGGTTTTGTTGCTTCTCTCTGATTGATCTCTTGGTTACGACTCCTTGCCTTGCTTCTCTACATTGTGCTCTGTTCCTGTATCTTTCCTCCTTTATCTCGCTGCATGCGCTATAAGGAACACATACGGTATGTTCACATGTGGGTACCTGCCTTTTAGGCACCTTCCATTTGTACACCCTATTATGGCGCCAATTTAAAAAACATAATAGACAGGCATCGGCGTAGGGTGTGATTTTTCTCATGTGTTATGCCATTGGTATTTCATGTGTTCTTTTACATGTACTAATTCAATCAGCATACGTGGCATGATTTTACAGATGTCACTTATACAAACCTTTATGACTGCACTGGCGAGATCTCTGACAAGACTTTAGGTTACCTGTGATATTTTGCTGTATCTCTGTATTTACATTAGGCTAAATATAACTAAGCTTGCTTTTACCTTATGACTGATTGTTATGAACTGATTGTATCCCTTGCACTAACCTATTAAAAGCACAAATTAGCAATGCTACCAGGAATTTGTAGTTGTTCAACAATGTTCCTCAGGATTTCTTCTTTGAAGACCCAATCATGATATATCTGTGAAAAAGCAGAGGTGAGCTTTCCCAGGGGCACTGTAGAGTTTTGACCCAGCCCTGTATGAAATCCTGACAAAAGTTAGAAAATTAATAAATCAAAAATTAAAACACTGATTCGTAACTTATATATATATATATACAGTATATACAGTATATGTGCATGCAATTCCTCATATACTGATGAAAAAATGATCAAAATAAAAACAACATTGATGATTTAGTTAGATTAGTGTTTACATTTTTTCTTATCATCTTCAGGTGTAAATTAGCTTTTTTACACCTTTATTGAAAATAATGAGTTAAATAAGTTTAAAAGTGAAGACAACAATATTAAGAAAAAAGAATATGTACATATTAATGGCAGACAATGCCTGAAATACCAGAAAACTCATTACCCATTGCTTACTTTTAAATAAACCTTCAGTGAGTAGTGGATATAAATGCATAACGATAATGACTGCCAATTGTATTAGTAAATGACTCCCATGTAATTGCCTCATTATCTCCAGTTTGAAGAAGTATTGCTTTACTTATTCCTCTATCATTTAAATTGAAATAGTGGAAGCACTCACGTGTGTTTTTTTCCAAATTAAATCAGCCAATTGTACAAATGATTGCAACCTTGCTGCCATGATACTTTTATGCACAAAAGACAGAAGATAATAGCTCTTTTGGTTTATTACTGTAGTAAATAATCTAACTTACCTTTGGGAACAAGCCTGTTTTTATCTTACTCCACTACAGTTAAATCAAAGGGTGCAACAATTATACAGATTACTGGTCTTGCAATAAAGTCATTAACTCAGCTGTAATGTTTTGCCAAGACAGAGAGCTTTCTTTTATGAACTCTTGCTTTCAGTTTGAACTTATTGTGTTTTTTTCACCATTTTATATTGTTAAAATATTATTCCATAAAACTAAGGATAACAGCATTGTGTTCAGAAAACAAATAACTAAATATAAATATATAAATATATATATATATATATATATATATATATATATATATATATATATATATATATATATATATATATATATATCACGGCATTCGTAGTCTGTGTCACAATCTGATTGTATGGGTGGTTACCTTCCAGGTAACGCTTGTGGTTGGCCAGCAATCTGCTAACACACTCCACTGCACTCCTTCTCGGGAATCAAACCTCGGACATCAGCGCCAGAGGCGATGCCCCTAACGTTGCGCCACGGCGTGTGGTTCGTTTATTTGACAGCATGTAGATCGGGGTAATTACATTCACGGCATTCGTAGTCTGTGTCACAATCTTAAACTATTTCAACCATATATATATATATATATATATATATATTTACAGTACTGTGCAAAAGTTTTAGGCAGGTGTGAAAAAATGCTGCAAACAAAGAATGCTTTCAAAAATGGAAGTGTTAATCATTTATTTTCATCAACCAACAAAATGCAGTGAATGAACAAAAGAGAAATCTAAATCAAATCAATATTTGGTGTGACCACCCTTTGCCTTCAAAACAGCATCAATTCTTCTAGGTACATTTGCACACAGTTTTTGAAGGAACTTGGCTGGTAGGTTGTTCCGAACATCTTGGAGAACTAACCACAGATCTTCTGTGGATGTAGGCTTCCTCATATCCTTCTGTCTCTTCATGTAATCCCAGACACACTCGGTGATGTTGAGATCAGGGTTCTGTGGGGGCCATACCATCACTTCCAGGACTTCTTGTTCTTCTTTATGCTGAAGATAGTTCTTAATGACTTTGGTTGTATGTTTGGGGTCGTTGTCCTGCTGCAGAATAAATTTGGGGCCAATCATAAGCGTCCCTGATGGTATTGCATGATGGATAAGTATCTGCCTGTATTTCTCAGCATTGAGAACACCATTAATCCTGACCAAATCTCCAACTCCATTTGCAGAAATGCAGCCCCAAACGTTTAAGGAACCTCCACCATGCTTCACTGTTGCCTGCAGACACTCATTATTGTACAGCTCTCCAGCCCTTCGACGAACAAACTGCCTTCTGCTACAGCCAAATATTTCAAAATTTGACTCATCAGTCCAGAGCACCTGCTGCCATTTTTCTGCACCCCAGTTCGTTTTGTTTTCGTGCATACTTGAGTCGCTTGGCCTTGTTTCCACATCGGAGGTATGGGTTTTTGGCTGCAACTCTTCCATGAAGACCACTTCTGGCCAGACTTCTCCGGACAGTAGATGGGTGTACCTGGGTCCCACTGGTTTCTGCCAGTTCTGAGCTGATGGCACTGCTGGACATCTTCTGATTTCGAAGGGTAATAAGCTTGATGTGTCTTTCATCTGCTGCACTAAGTTTCCTTGGCCGACCTCTGTGTCTACAATCCTCAACGTTGTCCGTTTCTTTGTGCTTCTTCAAAAGAGCTTGAACAGCACAGCTTGAAACCCCAGTCTGCTTTGAAATATTTGTCTGGGAGAGACCTTGCTGATGCAGTAAAACTACCTTGTGTCTTGTTGCTGTGCTCAATCTTGCCATGACATGAAACTGTCTTCCACAACCTCACCTTGGTAGCAGAGTTTGGCTGTTCCTCACCCAGTTTTAAGCCACCTACACAGCTGTTTCTATTTCAGTTAATGACTGTGTTTCAACCTACGTGTGACATTGATGATCATTAGCACCTGTTTGGTATAATTGGTTGATCATACACCTGACTATAATCCTACAAAATCCCTGACTTTGTGCAAGTGTACCTATAAGAATTGATACTGGTTTGAAGGCAAAAGGTAGTAGCACCAAATATTGATTTGATTTAGATTTTTCTTTTGTTCGCTCACTTTGCATTTTGTAAATTGATAACAATAAACAATCATTATTTATATTTCTGAAAGCATTCTTTGTTTACAGCATTTTTTCACACCTGCCTAAAACGTTTGCACAGTACTGTATATACAGTATATATATATAAATAACTATATATATATATATATATATATATATATATATATATATATATAGTCACACACATGCAATTTAGAGGGAGCTGAGTGGACCAAGTAGAAGTAAATACCCACCATGCCAGGGGGTGGTGGGGTGCACTAAACCTACCTCTGTTATCTCTGCAGGCCAAATACGGAAAAACCTGCCTGATTCAACATTGCCAATGTCACTTCTGGTTCCGGTGCCCAGACTGACATTACTTCCAGTTGCAGCTTATAAAGCTGCCATCTTTTCAAGTACCAATCAGTTCAGTTTTGGAACTCAACTAGAGTACATCATTGCTTATCTCTTTGCCCTTTTGCAGCCAGGGACAACATATGGGTTGCTGCCCCAAATCTTTTTTCGTGTGTTGAGACTGCTTCTTTTACAATATATATATAAATGTCTGCTTATGTTTGGTGGGCAGGAGAATGAATACAAAACACTAGTGGAGGACTTTGCTGAATGGTGCAACATTGGTAAGACAAAGGAGATAACAGTAGATTTCCAGAGGGTCAGGTCCACCTCAGTGGTTCTCATTGATGGCGAAGATATGAAGACATATAAATATCTTGGGGTGCATCTGAATGACCAGCTTGAGTGGAGTACCAACACAGAGGCTATACACAAGAAGGGACAGAGTCGCTTCTATTTCTGGAGAAGTATGAGGTCATTTGGTGTATGCAGGCCACTCTGACAAGATTTCTACCAGTCTAGAGTGTCCAGGGTGTTTTTCTATGCAGCAGTATGCTGGGGAAATGACATTAGTGCAGGTGATGATAACAACTGACCAAAAAAACTAATTGAAAAGGCTGGTTTAATCTTCAGGAGTCAAGCTAGGCTCATTCAAGGAAGTACTAGAACAGAGGTCACTCAAAAAGCTGCTTACTATGCTATGCTAGACAATGACTCTCACCCCCAGTATGAGGTTTTGGCTAAACAGAGGAGAACCTTCAGCGACAGACTGAGATGATGGTGTTGTTTCAGGGAACATTATGTGAGATCGTTTTAACACTCAGCCATCAGGTTCTATAATGAGTCTCCCCTCGGCCAAGGTGGTCTTGTTTTCTGTGTGCTGAATGGTAATGAGCTAATCTACTTATAGATCATTTTTGTTAAATGTTTATTTGTACCTTGTTAGTATACTGAATAGTATTATTATCATTGTTATATGTATATTTGTGCCTTTTTTGTCTGCTGCTGTAATTCTGCAATTTTCTTTGGGATTAATAAAGTATCTATCTATCTATCTATCTATCTATCTATCTATCTATCTATCTATCTATCTATCTATCTATCTATCTATCTATCTATCTATCTATCTATCTATGTTTTTTTTTCCTGGGAACTCCAGCTTTCCTCTAATATTCATGTGCATGTTAGGTTAACTGGACTGGCATAACTAAGTGCGGGTATACTTATTAGGGTTTAGTTGTTATGAAAGATTAAGATTGTGCTGCTGTATCTTATTTCTTTGCAGTGACAAGGACAGTCAAGCAGCATGTGTGATATAGAAGAATATTTCAGACAAAATATAATAAATACACAAATAAATTTATTGCGAAGTGTGACAATAAATAAATAAAAACATGAAGATATGAGAGCATAAATAATCATGTTTCATAAAATGTTTTTTGTTTTTTGTTTCTTGTTTCGTTCACTTTCTTTATTTATTCATTTATATTAGTGACACCATACACAACATTAAATATGGCTTGAAAGTAAAGCTGTCATTTAACCCATCAAAGTTGAGAGGCTGGGCTCTTGGGAGTACTGTGGTTTGACTGGTGAATCACCAGTAGAGGTCATATAAATCTTTGGGTCATCAAGGTCTATATTTACAGGAAAACATCATACATCAGATGTAGATTGCTGACAGGAAGATAATTCAGGGCTTCTTGGCTTAAAGTAGCTTGCACGCTGGTCCATCACACACGAACACAGACACAACTCTGAGCACACACTTCGCTTCTCTTGAAAATCCTGTGGCTCATAGGCAGGGGCAAAGTTGTAATTGCGAGTGTCCCTTCTACTGGTGATTCACCAATTAAGACACAGTACTCTGTAAAGCTCACTTCTCAACTTTGACGAGTGAAAACGAGTTTTCATTTCGTGCTATTAGTGGTGTAGTGTACCGTTTTACGAAAAAAATTAAATAAAGAAATAATTAAAAAATCACAAAGAAATAGGCAACAATTTATTATTATCACATTTCAGAATATATTTATGTCCAGATTTATGTGTTTATTTCTTTAGTCTGAAATATTCCTCAACAGTTGTTACTCTATGTTCTTAAAAATAAAGATGCTAGAGAAGTTCTTTCAGAGTGATGCCATAGGGGAGTTCTTCATCTGTTAGTGCCCTGCTAGGTAGCCTAAGATTTCTTTTTTGTTTTCCACATATTAGGAAATTTTTCAAAGCACAAAGAACCAGAATCATATGCAAAGAACCATTCCCAGAACAAAATGGTGCTTTGTCAAGCAATAGTTCTACTATGAACTATACAACCCAGTAAACACTGCCATTAAAGAATCATTATTTTTAAGAGTGTAGCAAGTCCTGACACTAATCTCATCAAGGAAAAGGTAAAGGGTGCCCAATGACCTGAGTCTTCTGTACCCTTTCCATTATTACAAAGCCAGAGGCAGACCTAACACTCAAACAGCAGAGAAATACTATATAAAAAAGATCAGGAAAGGAGAAAAGAAAAACAAAATGGCAGGTAAACAGTAAGATAAAAAAAGAAAAATGAACAAACACATAATAGAGAACGTTTCTAAAAGACTGAAAACTAATGTGCTGAAAATCGCCTCTGATATGTCACATATAAAAATGTAAGCCCCCCAGCAAGAGCAACCATGCCAACTACTGTGGGAGGTAGCCAGTAAATGTCAACAATGCACACTGAACAACAAAAATAAATAATGAAACCAATTGTCATGTTTCAGCCAGAGGATTCAAATTCATATTTTGTGTCTGTTTTTGATTCTTTTATTTATGTTCATGCTACTTTTGTTGAGTATGTGCATTATTCTTTGTTTTTAATTTTGTTTATGTGCGTAAGCTATCTGTGTTACGTTCCATGTGTTTTGCCAATCACCACCAGGAATTACTCTCTGCTTAATACATCTAATAAACCTGTCACAGTTCCTGACAGTTCATTTCAAATTTCCTTGGGAGTGTGGTGAGTGTTTTCTAGAATAGTTTTGTGCTTTTTTTGGGAATGTAGCAAGGTATGGATTTCAAGTATGCTCCTAATGCTGGCACCATGTGAAAATTGAACCTCAGAAAGGAAAACATAACATTAATTGTAAAACTTATTTTAATAAAATGTTAGTTTCAGAATGAATTAATATTAAGTATAGCTGTAGATCAAAATAAATAATCAAAATAAATTTCAAACATATCCGTTTCTATACTGACGAGTACGGATAATATCCTTATTATGACTATCACCAGCTTTCCAAGACTCAAAATAACATTTTAATGCTTATCAATTAGAAGATTGCTATGGCCACAGAAAAGTAAAATAATCTACCAAGGACACAGAGTGACTAAAGAATAAGACACTTTGTATTACACTTGCAATGTACTGTGTATGCTACACCTTTTTGACTGAATCGTCAACTCAACATGACTACATTTTACAATCAAATATGTAGCAGATCAAATATACCTAAAGTAGTACATTTTTCTATTGTTTTATCAGTGATATAGGTGATACTGAAGCCATACATTTTCATGGTGTTGATGCTCACTCTCAACTGGTATTATACAGACAGCCTATAATTCACTATGTTTTGTGCTACTTAAGCACCAAACCGGTCAAGCACAAAACTTGTTTTACTAGGTGGTTGAAGCCATTAGTAACAGACTGTGCTGTTCTTCATTTTACAGTTATGCATCATTGGAGACTCTGCTGGATTTTTTTCACCCTAGGTCTGTCAGAGCAGGACAACCACAATAACTCATGTCAGGTTACAAGTGTTCCTGACAGACAGAATGACTTTCATTTTGAAAGCCAAATGCTCATTTTAGGCATTTACTGCCGATCAGGGCACTTGGGTAATCACTATGGAGATTATTTACCACTCAGAATGCAATTTGAGGAGAGTCTTTGAATAAATATGAGGGTGGCATGGCTTAACATGTCATCGCAAAGGAATTGATCATAATGGCTGCATTTATTCTAACTATATATGGTGTTAAGCAACTACACATTTGACAATAAACAAACCTCAGGAAAAGTGTAATTAAAGTACTCTTAGTTTACCTACAAAATGTACAACTGATGTTAAAGGATAATGTGGCCCAAAATTTACCAGTTGATGTCTACAGTATATCACAGTGGGTGGAAATGGTGATGGAGATTAAAGTATAATATCTTTGTGTTTAACTGGAGATGTAAATCCTTTGCTGCATAATGGAGACCAGAAGATTGATAAAATAAATCAAAATGTGCCACAGTCTATTCCCTACATAATCAAATCAGATAGTAATACATGACTGCATTGAAAAGAGAAAATCGTATTAACCATAGATGAGATACCATACATAGGAAGAGATTTATTTTCTACTTGCAGATATTTCCAGCATTGCCCAGGAATGAATTGCAAAAGTGAATGCAGGAATTGTATGACCTGTTAGGCATTTATATCCTTTTTCTTATTTGCTATGTATTGCACCCTGAATGTGTAGAACACAGCTATATCACTGTCATTTTGGGATGGTAGAAGTGCCATCACTAATATGGTTACAGTTTTTGTTGACAAGTCTTGTAGAGGGCAGGTAGAAAATGCCTTTTAGTTAAAAACAATAATAATTGTGTGAGCTTTTAAAAAAAGTGTTAATAGTTATAGTAAATATATATTCGCTGGCTACTTTATTAGGTATACCTGCCCAACTGCTTGGTAATGCAAATATCTGATCAACCATTCACATGGCAGCAACTCAATGCATTTAGGCATGTAGACATTGTCAAGACGACCTGCTGAAGTTCAAATTGAGCATCAGAATTGGAAAGAAAGATGATTTAAGTGACACTGAACGTGGCATGATTGGTGAAGCCAGAAGGGCTGGTCTGAGTATTTCAGAAACTGCTGATCTACAGGGATTTTCACACACAATTATCTCTAGGGTTTACAGAGGTCTGAAAAAGGGAAAATATCCAGTGAGCATCAGTTCTTTGGGCAAAAATGCCTTGTTGCTGCCAGAGGTTAGCGGAGAATGGAGAATGGCAAGACTGGAATGGCAACAGTAGCTCAAATAAACACTCGTATGCAGAAGAGCATAGTTGAATGCACAACATGTCGAGCCATGCAGCAGATGAGTTACAGCAGCAAGAGACCAAACAGGGTACCACTCTTGTCAGCTAAGAACAGGCAACTGAGGCTTCAGTTCACACAAGCTCACCAAAACTGGACAATAGAAGATTGGAAAAACGTTGTCTGGTCTGATGAGTCTTGATTTCTACTGCAACATTCAGATGGTAGGGTTAGAATTTGGCATGAAAGCATGGATCCATCCTGCCTTGTGTCAAAAGTTTTTGTTGATGGTGTAATGATGTGAGGGATTTTTCCTTGTAAAACTTTGGACCCCTTAGTAGTAATTGAGTAACTCAACAAAAGTGAGTATTGTTGCTGACCATGTCCATCCCTTTATGACTACAGTGTACCCATCATCTGATGGCTACTTTCAGCAGGATAATGTGCCATGTCACAAAACTCAAATCATCTCAAACTCATTTGTTGAACATGACAGTGACTTCACTGTACTCAAATGGCCTCCACAATCACCAGATTCCAATTCAATACAGCACCTTTGGGATGTAGTGGAACAGGATGTGCTGCCAACAAATCTGCAGCAACTGCGTGATGCTGTCATGTCAATATGGACCAAAATCTCTGAAGGATGTTTCCAGCACCTAGATGTATCTATGCCATGAAGAATTAAGGCAGTTCTAAAAGTAAAAGGGTGTCTAACCTGTTACTAATAAGGTGCACCTAATAAAGTGGGTTCTGAGTGTATATACATATATACACACATACATACACACACACACACACATATACATATGTGTATATATATATGTCCTCACAGGTGGCACAGTGGTAGTACTGCTGCTTTGCAGTAAGGAGACTATGGAAGATTGTGGGTTCGCTTCCCGGTTCATCCCTGTGTGGATAGCGCTTTGAGTACTGAGAAAAGCGCTATATAAATGTAATGAATTATTATTATTATTATTATACAGTATATATACTGTGTAATTCGTTGAGAACAAAATGATGTAACAACGGTCAATGGAAACCAAAATCACCAACCCATTGAGGGCTGGATTCAACACAGTACTGATAATCAGAGTCAAAAATTGAAATCACAGGCTGATCCAACTTTCGTGAATTTCATCATGGCAACTAATAATATGACTCAGTAGTGTGTATGGCCCCCACATACCTGTATGCACTCCTGACATCATCTGGGCATGCTCCTGAGGAGATCGTGGATGGTGTCCTGGGACTCCTCACAGACCTGGATCAGGGCATCAGTGAGCTAAAGACAGTCTGTGGGTCTCATTTGGATTCAGTTCTGGGGAACATACTGCCCGGTCAGTGGCATCAGTGCCTTCATCATCCTGGAACTGCCTACACACTTTGGCCACTAAAGGTTGGGCATTATCCTGCAAAAGAAAAAACCCAGGGTGCACTGCACCAGCGTAAGGCCTAAGAATGGCTCTGAGGATTTCATCCTGGTACCTAACAGCAGTCAGAATACTGTTGCCTAGCACCCTTCCAAGGATATGCCTCCCCAGAGTATCAGTGACCCCCCACCAAACCGGTCATGTCAGATAATGTTGCAGGCTGAATAACGTTCACCAAGGCGTCTACAGACTCTTTGGTCTATCACATGTGCTCAGTGTGAATCTGCTCTCATCTTCGAATAGAATGGGAAGCCAGTGGTGGAGCTGCCAATTGTGGCATTCTAAGGCAAATGCGTGACGCATGGTAATGAACTACGAGCACAGGTAGCGCTAGAGGACATCGGGCCCTCATGCCATCCTCATGGAGTCTGTTTCTGACAGTTTCGTCAGAAACATACACTGTCCATACCAGTAGTCAGATGGAGGTAATTTTGTAGAGCTCTGGCAGTGCTCCTTATGTTCCTCCTCACACAGGAGAACATACCAGTTAGACTGTGTTATTTATATGTATGTATATATAAGTATATATATACTGCCGGCTGACTTCCTGTCCTTGCCCTTAGAACAGGTGCTGAGTACTCTCTGTGCGGAGTTGCAAAAGCTTGAGGGGAAGGCGGCCGCGTCATTGTAGACGCTGCGTGTTGCGGCGGAACGGCGCAACGCTGGATCCTTTGGCCGTAGATGTACGGCGGGGAAGGTGAGTAGAGCCGACCCCGTAGAGCATAAGGGAGATCCCACCGAAGGGGCCCGTGATATACGTGAGCAGAACCGAGTAGGGGGGGTCTTCAACAACGGATGCGGCGGCAAGTGCTGCGCGTGTGGTAAGGGGAAAGACAGCGAGAGGGCTGGCAGAACGTGGGCTGATGAGTGCCCTGGGTCCTAGTGCCCTACGCCCCGAGCCCGCAGCAGTCTCACGTCACTCTGTAGGGACACAAACCGGACAGGGTCTGTACCTTTCCCATAGGTAGACCCAAACTGTTATAGCGTCCCAGAGGAAAGGGAGGAATCGAGGGGATAATGCGGTTCCTCCGACAAGGGAGGACGTGAGGCAAGACGCGGAGGCAGAGGGAAGCCCCAGAGTGAGCGGAGACGAAAGTGAGAGCGGACCCGTTGGTTTCGATCAGACGGGCACGGAACCTGCGGAGGAGGTGCCGAAAAGGTAAGTCGCGAGGTGCTGGTAGGAGGGGGGAGCACTGCCAGTGAGCGTCACAGAGGGACGCCAGGTGGTGGCGTCCAGGCAGCGTTTTTGCCCCTCTCTCTGTTTTGGTTGCAGGACCAGACCCCGGATGCGCAGTAGGACCTGCTTCGTTGGGGATCTGCCCTCCTGGGCCGCTTCACCGGAGGACTCTTTGCTGGCGATGGGGCGCTGCCACAGCTGGAGGAGGCTACGGAGGCACGAGCGGCTCAAACCAAAGGGGCACGAAAACCTCGGAGGCGGTGCCGAAGAGGCAAGTCCCAGGGTGCCAGATTGGACCATGGACGAATAGTAGGACCCACTTTGGGGATGAGTTGCCCTCATGGGACGTGTCGCTCCGACCGACATGCCTTCACTGGCGGTGGGGCACTGTGGCACCCGGCTGGGGGTGGTACCCAGCCGGGATGCCCAGGAAGACCGGAAGAGGGCTTGTGCCTCCTCCAGACCACGAGGGGGCAACCACCCTGGTTCCTTTGGGGGCCACGGGTACAGAACTGGGAAGCTCAACCCTGTAGGGGCCCGTGTTCGCTGCCAGGGGGTGCCCACATGCCTGGAGAGTCCTGGACCCCAGCACTTCCGCCACACCAGGAAGTGCTGGTGGGAAGACGAGTGGGGACACCTGGAGTGCTTCCGGGTATGCAGCTGGCACTTCAGCCACACTGGGGAGTGCCGGTGGGAGATTGCCGGGAAGCACCTGGAGCACATCTGGGTGTATATAAAAGGGGCCGCCTCCATTCACAGAGGGGCTAGAGTCGGGCGGAAGAGGACAAGGTCTGAGGAGAGAGAGAAGGAGGTGGTCTGAAGAAGAAAGGCATACTGTGGTGGTGGCTTGGACTGGGGTGATTGGTGCTGTGGCATTGGGGTTTGTGCATTTAAATATTGTAAATAAACGTGTGTTGGATGCAAACACAATGTTCGTCTGTCTGTGTCCGGGGCTCGTTCCACAATATATATATATATATATATATATATATATATATATATATATATATATATATATTTTTTTTTTTAATATATATTTATATGTGGGTGGCACAGTGGCGCAGTGGGTAGCGCTGCTGCCTCGCAGTTGGGAGACCTGGGGACCTGGGTTTGCTTCCCGGGTCCTCCCTGCATGGAGTTTGCATGTTCTCCCCGTGTCTGGGTTTTCTCTGGGAGCTCCTGTTTCCTCCCACAGTCCAAAGACATGCAGGTTAGGTGGATTGGCGATTCTAAATTGGCCCTAGTGTGTGCTTGGTGTGTGTGTGTGTTTGTGTGTGTCCTGCGGTGGGTTGGCACCCTGCCCGGGATTGGTTCCTGCCTTGTGCCCTGGGATTGGCTCCAGCAGACCCCGTGACCCTGTGTTCAGATTCAGCGGGTTGGAAAATGGATGGATGGATGGATATTTATATGCATATATAAAACCTACATTCCACTGACCCTCCAATTACACCCTAGAGTAATTAATCAAAACTTCCCAGTTTTCTAGACTGATGTTTTTACAGGAGCCCTTTCCCCTAACCCTCCCTTGATCTTCTTCTGTTGACCACCTAATCTATGCAACTGTTTTTGTTTGCAGCTCACTTCACGGTGAACAGCCACATTTCCCACCAGGCACTTTAACCTGCAACAGGAGGCAGTGTGGCATTGCTAATATGTCTTCAGCAATGCCCTTGTATCTGGTCCCTTGGGAAAATTAAATTTTAAACATTATGCCTCCTACCAGTCTAAAAATGTTATTTGCTGCATTTCCAGTAGAAAGTGCCCAGGCATCTACATAAGTGAAATAGGGAGTGTTCTTTCATAGGGCTTCAAAGACAATTTTCAAAGAAAAATAGAAGAAGCTAAGCTCATTTTTACACTTGAATCACATTTCTCCAGTTCTTAATGACCAACTATATTTTAAATTTCACTTAATTTTCTCTAATGGCAGCTTTTCTTACCTACTCTCATCTTTTCTCATTTCATCTGCCTTGGCTTTGTTCCCTCCTTCCCCTTCTATATGTGTTACCTGCTCTTAACTTTTCAGTTACACACTTTTCTTTTTCAACTGCATGCAGTCGCAGCCAGCCAGAGGCTTTTTATGACTTCAAAAGGGAGTCCATGTTTCCACTCTGTCGCCTAAGGACCTGTCGGGTAAGAGACTATGGAAGAGCATTTATGAGATGCAAACAACTAATTCAACCACCTTCTCGGTGGTGTTAGTCCTTAGTTTAAGCCAGTGTTCACACTTCCCCCATAGCTTGAACACTTGGGAGCAAGCCAGCCACTTAGGGCTAAACTGCCACTCCCAACACTGACTCACCTGCTGCTCTGCAGTCACACTGTAGCAGATGAAGATCTCGGCATTGAGCTGATCATAATTCCCAGCAGCCTGCTTGTTGAGGTTGTAATAAGCCCTCTGAGCCTTGCAAGTCAGGAATATGGCCAGTATGTCTGCAGAATATTTTTTGTTTGTTTCAGCAAAAATGTATTTGTGCATATGCGTGAACTGAGAGTTTGCTTCTGGGTATCACATAATAATACCTTTAGTTAAAATAGTAACTGCTATGATACTTTTAAATTAATATTTATTTTATAACAGCAGTATTTTTTCTCTTTTTTATTATCCTGAGGAATCCTGTATTTACTCAACCCAAGGGGATTCAATTACAATATATGCAAGCATATATAAGCATGAGTGGCAGAAAAAAGGCTCAGAAAGAAATTGAAAAGACAGCTAAAACTTTATCCAAGCCTAAACAGGCATCAAGTTCAAGCTCAAGGTGCGGCCTGCCAGAGACTGGCAAGGAACAGCACAGATTTCCAGGGACTTGACGCTGCTGCATCATCTCCAGCCAAGAGTGAAAGTGGGAGTGAATGTGCAAGTGAGTCGGGCCAGGAGAACTCGTCGATTCCAGAAGATTCATTGAAACCGAAAATGGCCTTACTTTCAACGTTGCGAACTACCCCTCACAAGCCAGCAACATCGACTCCAAATGGGCTTGCCACTTCACCTGCGGAGCATGGAAAAAACCTAAACAATCTGTCCAAGCTGATGGTAATGATTGCCACGATGGCTCTCTTTTGGGGGGGGGGGGGTGTTTTAGACATAAAGGAGCTCAAGTATAATATAAAGAAAGATATAAATGATATAAGGAAAGAAATAAAGGACATACACAAGACAAACAAGAAGCTGCTTCAGGATATTAAAGATGAGGAAGAACATTTAAATAATCACTTTGAGGCAGCCTTTAAAGGTTTGCTAGAAAAAACTGTGGAAAAAATACATGAAAATGCGTCCAAGTTTGTGAATAAACATAGACCACTTGCCGCTCAGTTTGAAAACGTTAAGGAAACGTTCACAACTCGTATTGAAATAGCTGAACAAATGGCATCTACCACTGACAGAAAAACAACGGCTGCAAATTCTAAATGCAAACTATTCGGAGACAGACTAGCTGCACTGGAAGATGGATGCAGAAGGAATAATATCAAAAGCGAAGGTCTCCATGAGAATCGTCAAAGTCCAAACCCAGAGAAATTTGTAGCTGAACTATTCTCTAAAATAATTGAAGAAGACTTCAAATCAGACTGAGATAGCAGCAGCTTACCACATACAAATACCTCAAAACCTAGAACTCTCATCATGCATTTTCAAAAATTACAATTTAAATTACATATAATGTCACTTCTCAGAGAGAAACAAGAGACAATATTTGAAAATAACCACATTCGTATTTTCCCTGATTTCTCACCCTCAACAGTTGCTAAACGTGACGTATTTTACAATATTAAAGAAAGCAGAGATCAGATACAGCCTCTTGTATCTTGCCAAACTGAAAGTGGACATTCAAGGCAGGCTCTACATATTTACTTTTAGGGAGGAAGCAGAAAAAGAGCTAAGAAATCTGATCCCGACACTTTTTTGAAATACGATCCTGAGTCGTGTATGTTTCTGGCATGGCAAAGAAGACCTTACCTGCTAACACTGGTACCATAATTATACATCCAATTTCTTTCTTGCCCAAATTTTTGTTTACGTTTTAATTACAATTATTTATGTGTATGTATGTATGTATGTGTAATTTTTTTTTTTTTAGGTAATTGTTTAACATCATACCCTTGGGGTTTATAGTATTAGGGCTTACTAACAAACGTTATCTGCTTATCCAGGGTTACTGTTTAACTTCATTCCCTGGGTTTACTCTCTCAAGACTGTTTAAATTATATTTTATGTTCATAGTGTTTGGACTGTACTGTCAATAGATATCTCTGTTTTAATCCTTATTTGCTGCTGCTGGGGGGGTGGGGGTGGGGGGGGCTTGTTTTGTTTTGGACGTGCTCTGTCTCTTTGTCAGAGGACTGGGACTTTGTGAAGTGTGGTCCAATCTCATGTGGGGAGGCAAAATATGGGGGACGGGGGGGGGGAACTGGGTGGAGAGAAACAGAGCAAATTATTTCTAATCTATTCTTTTAATCCTTATAATTGTAAGTGCCAATGTAACAATAGGCTTCATGGCAATAATTCCTGGAAAAATTGGAAATTAAGGTCAAAGCTGTCTTATGTAATAATATACTATCTTAAATTAAGACTACAAAATGTCAACAAAAGTTCAGAAGCAATGTCTCCATGACCAAATAGTTAACTTTGTTAGCTGGAATGTTAAAGGTCTCAATCTTGAATTAAAGAGGAAGTATTCTCTCACCTAACATGTCTATATGCTAAAATAGCATTTTTACAGGAGAACCACTTATTAAGCAAGGATCTGTTTCAGCTGCACAGAGACTGGACTGGCCAAATATTCCATTTCAGCTTTACAAAGAAAACTAGAGGTGTGGGAATTCTTAAACATAGAACAATCTCATTTGCAGTATCAGATGTAGTACCTGATCCTGAAGGGTGATATGTGATATGTGTCATCGGTAATTTATTTAACTGTAAAATGATTTTGAATATCTATGCACCCAATGTGGATGATAGGGACTTCATCCAAAATGTATCTGCATCCATTCCCAATGTGAACACTCATAAAATTATAATGGCTGGGGACTTTAATAGTGTATTAAATCCAGACCTAGATAGGTCTCTTGACACAGTGGCGATGACATCTAGCAACTGCAAAAAAAATTAGATAGTTTGTAACTGATCACAACTTATGAGACCCCTGGAGATTTCTAAGCCCAGACTCAAGAGCATATTCCTTCTACTCACCAGTGCATCACTGTTACTCAAGAATTGAACATTTCTTTATAGATAACAATTTCTTGCCTACGATTGAATCTTGTAAGTACTACGCTATTGTTATCTCCAACCACACCCCTTTGATCATGGAGCTTAAATCACTATGCCCCATATACTCATCTCACAGCTGGCATCTTAACAAACTTTTGTTAGCAGACAAGAATTGTACAGAATTTATTTCTAAGTAAATCAATTTTATTAGAGACAAATACATCCTCAGAGGTCTCTGCAGGAATACTCTGGGACATTCTGGAGGCTTTCTTAAGAGGTCAGATTATTACATATCTTTCCCACAAAAATAAATTGAAAACCAAGAAGGTATCAGAGCTAATCAGTGGCATTACCAGAATAGATCACGAACATGCCAGGTGTCCAAATGAGGTACTTCATAGGACAAGACAGGCTCTGCTTACAGAACTCAACCTCTTGACAAATAAAGAAACAGAACAACTCATTTTTAAATCAGGACATCATTACTATGAACACAGAGAGAAAGATAATAAGATCTTAGCTCAACAAATCCACAAGCAGGAAGTTTGTAATGCAATCCCAGCAATTACCAACACAGAGACAAAATCATTGACCATAAAAATACTGTATAATGCAGACATTTAGAATCTACTATAAGTCCATATATTCTACTCAGTTTAGAGAAGACAAGACACAACCTAATGTGTTTTGGATGCATTACAGATACCACAACTAGATACTCAGTGCAGAGGACTTGGATAAACCTCTGGCACTATCAGAATTACTAGATACTATAAACTCACTTCAGAGTGGGAAAGCAGCCTGCCCTGATGGCTACCCTGCCGAATTTTATAAAAAAATTCTCAATTAAGTTAGCTCCCCTTTCATTAGCAACATTTACAGAAGCTAGAGACAATAAAATTTTACCTCAAAGTTTTCATTAAGCATTAATTACCATCTTTCCTAAGCAAATAAGGACATATTACAATGTGCATCATACAGACTAATCTCACTTCTGAATAATGATGTTAAGATACTCTCCAAAGTCCTTGCTAGAAGGATTGAGAAAGTGCTTCCTTCGGTAATATCACAAGACCAAACTGGATTTATTAAAGGGAGTCACTTAGCTTCCAATCTTCGACAACTGTTTAATGTAATATATTCACCCACAAAGACTAACACCCCGGAGATATTATTATAGCTGGATGCAGAAAAAGCATTTGATATGGTTGAATGGAACTACCTTTTCACTACATTGGAGAAATTTGGGTTCAGCCCGAACATTTGTGCATAGATCAAACTACTATATATCAGTCTAGAAGCTTCAGCTTGTATTAACATTATTTCAGACTACTTCAAATTAGAAAATGATACTATATTGGCTGTCAAAATGCTTATGAGATAATCCCCTTTATCAGAGAAGGAATTGGACAAAACATTTCACTATATGCAGATGATATGGTACTATATATATCAGATCCACAAAATACTGTGCCTGCTGTCCTAACAACACTAACAAAGTTTCAAAAGATTTCTGGTCTCAGAATTAATTTGAATAAAAGTGTGCTCTTTCCAGTGAACTCTCAAGCACACAATATTAGATTGGATACCTTTCCCTTTTATCATCGCAGACCAGTTTAAATACCTAGGGGTAAAGATTACAAGTAAACATAAAGCTCTTTATCAACAAAAATTTGCTGTCTGCATGGAAAAGCTTAAGCAAGACTTGCATAGATGGTCTATCTTTCATCTGGAAGAATTAACACTGTCAAGATGAACATCCTTCCTAAGCTTTTTCTGTGTCAAAGCATTCCAATATTCATCAATAAATCATTTTTTAAGAAGTTAGATTCAATCATAACCTCATTTATTTGGAATTCAAAACATCTATGTATCCAAAGGGTGAACCTACAAAGACATAAGGCAGAAGGTGGCATGACTTTACCTAACTTTCAATTTTATTACTGGGTGGCAAATTTACAAGCTATAAAAACCTGGACATTGACTTAAATAAATGAACATACACAGGCTTGGTCCACAATAGAAATAAAATCCTGCAGTACTTCTTTATATTCCTTGCTTTGTATCCCAATAAATACAAATTATCGCCAATATACTAACAAACCAATTGTGCTTCATTCACTCAGGATATGGAACCAATGTAGGAAGTACTTCAAGATAGAGAACCTTTTATCTGTGGCACCTCTGCACGATAACCATCTTTTTCCACCCTCTCAAACGTATGCAGTTTTCAATGTCTGGAAAACATTCAGGATTAAATCACTTAGAGATCTGTACATAGACAACGTCTTTGTATCCTACGAACAATTACACTCCAAATTTAACTTTCCACCAACACATTTCTTTCACTATCTTCAAATTAGAAACTTTATTAAACAGAACTTGCCCAATTTTCCTCAGCTCCCACCTCCCTCTATGCATTTCTTTTTCTTTTCCATCTATCTTTATTCACTTACTAAATCATCGATTTACTTACTTTTACTAGCTTTAGGTTTTACTCTGTTGGCCATGCTCTCTTTCTCAGGGGTGGGGGTTGATTTGTTTTCAATCCTAGTTTTGTAAAAATTGATCAATTTGTATGGAATGTTGTGTGTGATTACAATAAAATCAATAAAATAAAAAAAAAATGTGGATGTTATATAACCGGGTAGCGACTAGTAAATTAGATTTTTTATTATTTTTTTGGAATTTGTTTGAAATTCCTATTTACTTTGCAAATTTTCAGGTGACGCTGATTACAGTGGCTGCTATGATAAGAAAGACTGATGATGAGGTTGAAAAATTAGATTGACAGAATGCAGTTTAAAAGAAGCCACTCAAGCACAAGGTCTAAACCCGGTACAGGAAAGAGGGGCTAGGGAAATAAGCTTACCTCCAGGTTTGTGGCAGCTACAGAAATAGGAGAACTCAAGGCAGGTTTCAGTCAGTCCAGATAAGAACCAGAGGTCTGTTCTATAAATCAGGGCAAATGTGAAATCTGATTAATGTAAGCCAGGATTTATGGAAATGGGGCTAATTCTTTTCCAGAAAACCTGGATTGAGCCAAACCTACATTTCTGGAACAGATTAAAACAGAATTATGTGATCCATGAAGCCAAATATGTGCATAACTTGCTAATCCTGCTTTTTGGAATGGGCTCACAATTTGCCTGTTTCAGAAAGAAAGATTTGACGAAATTTAGCTCAGCTACTGGGGTAACAAATGCTTTGAAACTAACCTGCAAAGAGTAAGTTTAACATAAATGATTAACGCTTTGCAGCCTTAATAATTATAAGTAGACACATATTTTTTTTTTGTACAAGGCAGTTTTCTACAAAACACTGTAGATGCTGAACTTATTGGTAAAGCCAATAAAATATGCAGTTAACTTTGAAGCAGTGTCTCCCCACACACATTGATGGGTTATCTTTCCAAGACAGCAACACATAACCACCATCAAAGAAAATTCCATTGACTTGCAGGCAGGTCAATCAAATTAAAACAACTCCAAAGTTTTTGAGCAATAATGGTGGAAAAAGCTGCCCACCTTCTCCTCTTCTGCATCGTCCCTTACCTTTTAAAGAAATGCTTCTGAAGGCTCTCCTCTTCAATAGATGCCTATACCCAATATGCTTGTTAATGCAGTTTCAGTATGGGGTCCTGTAATGGAGTAAGGCACAAATATTACTAATGCATCGTACTGTATTTAATTTAACTGGTGCTCTTTATAAATGATACACAAGTATGTAGATAGATAGATAGATACTTTATTAATCCCAAGGGGAATAATATCACACACTCGGTACAAATATTAATGTGTCCCCTTACCCATTCTTAAAACGATAAGAGATGC